>NC_052319.1:29403607-29703607 GCF_016432855.1 Salvelinus namaycush
ACTGAATCGGAGCTTTCAAAACAATGGACCTTAACGCGAGCGACCCCCCCCCATTTAGTTGGCTAGGTAAAACCAATATAATCATTAGTAGACTAGTATAGTTGCTAGGTAAACCAATACATCATGAGTAGACAGCGAGTTGCGCTAGGTACCAACAACATCATGAGTAGGACTAGCTATAGTTGGCTAGTCAAACCAATACATGAGGAGACTATGTATAGTGAGTAGTCTAAACCATACATCATGAGTAGCACTAGTATAGTTGGCTAGGTAAAACCAATATATCATTAGTAGATAGTTATTAGTGGCTAGGTTAAACCAATACATCATGAGTTAGACTAGCGTAGTTGGCCTAGGACAACCAACATCATGAGTGGAATAGTATAGTTGGCTACGTCACATACATGAGTAGACTAGTCTTCTATAGTTTGCTCGGTAAGACCATAATCATGAGTAGACTAGTTATAGTGGCTAGGTTAACAACACATCATGAGTAGACTAGTTGTAGTTGGCTAGGTAAACCAATATATATGAGTAGACTAGTTGTAGTTGGCTAGGTAAACAATACATCATGAGGAGACTAGCTTTATTGGCTAGGTCAACAAATACATCATGAGTAGACTAGTTGTAGTTGCTAGGTAACCAAAATCATGAGTAGCCTAGCTGTAGTTGGCTACGTCAACCATACATCATGAGTAGCCTAGCTGTAGTTGGCTAGGTCAACCAATACATCATTAGTAGCCTAGCTGTAGTTGGCTAGGTAACCAATACATCATGAGTAGCCTATCTGTAGTTGGCTAGGTAACCAATGCATCATGAGTAGCCTAGCTGTAGTTGGCTAGGTAACCAATACATCATGAGTAAGCCTATCTGTAGTTGCTAGGTAACAATGCATCATGAGTAGCCTAGCTTAGTTGGCTAGGTAACCAATACATCATGAGTAGACTAGTTATAGTTGCTAGGTAAACCAATACATCATGAGTAGACTAGTTATAGTTGGCTAGGTAACCAACTACATCATGAGTAGACTACTGTAGTTGCTAGGTAACAATACATCATGAGTAGACTAGTTAGTTGGCTAGGTAACCAATACATCATGAGTAGACTAGTTATAGTTGGCTAGGTAAACCAATACATCATGAGTAGACTATTGTAGTGGCTAGGTAAACCAATACATCATGAGTAGACCTGTAGTTGGCTAGGTAAACAATACATCATGAGTAGACTAGCTGTAGTTGGCTAGGTAACCAACACATCATTATGTAGCCTAGCTGTAGTTGGCTAGTCAACCAATACATCATGAGTAGTAGCCTACTGTAGTTGGCTACGTCAACATACATCATGAGTAGCTAGCTGTAGTTGGCTAGGTCAAACATACATCATTAGTAGCCTAGCTGTAGTTGGCTAGGTAACCAATACATCATGAGTAGCCATCTGTAGTTGGTAGGTAACCAATGCATCATGAGTAGCCTAGCTGTAGTTGGCTCGTAAACCAATACATCATGAGTGGACCTAGTTAGTGGCTAGGTAACCAATACATCATGAGTAGCTAGCTGTAGTTGGCTAGGTAAACCAATACATACATGGTTAGACTAGCTGTAGTTGGCTAGGTAACCAATACATCATGAGTAGCCTCTGTATAGTTGGCTAGGTAAACCAATACATCATGAGTAGACTAGCTAGTAGTTGGCTAGGTAAACAAACCAATACATCATGAGTAGACTAGCTGTAGTTGGCATGGTAAACCAATACATCATGAGTAGACTGCTGTAGTTGGCTAGGTAAACCATACATCATGAGTAGACTAGCTGTAGTTGGCTAGGTAACCAATCATCATGGAGCCTAGCTGTAGTTGGCTAGGTAACCAATACATCATGAGTAGCATATGTAGTTGCTAGGTAACCAATCATCATGAGTAGCCTAGCTGTAGTTGGCTAGGTAACCAATACATCATGAGTAGTAGCCTATTGTAGTTGGCTGGTAACCAATCATCATGAGTAGCCTAGCTGTTAGTTGGCTAGGTGTAAAACATCATCATGAGTAGACTAGCTGTAGTTGGCTAGGTAAACCAATACATCATGGTAGACTAATTATATTGGTAGGTAAAACAATACATCATGAGTAGACTATTATATTTGGCAGGTAAACCAATACATCATGAGTAGACTAGCTGTAGTTGGCTAGGTCAACCAATACATCATGAGTAGCCTAGTTATAGTTGGCTAGGTAAACACAATACATCATGAGTAGATAGTTATAGTTGGCTAGTAAACCAATACATCATGAGTAGACTAATTATATTGCTAGGTAAACCAATACACATGAGAGACTAGTTATAGTTGGCTAGGGTCAACAAAATACATACATGAGTAGACTAGTTATAGTGGCTAGGTAACCAACACATCATGAATAGCCTAGCTGTAGTTGCTACGTCAACCAATCATCATGAGTAGCCTAGCTGTAGTTGGCTAGGTAAACCAATACATCATGTGTAGACTAGCTGTAGTTGGCTAGGTAAACCAATACATCATGAGTAGACTAGTTATAGTTGGCTAGGTAAACCAATACATCATGAGTAGACTAGTTATAGTTGGCTAGGTAAACCAATACATCATTAGTAGCCTAGCTGTAGTTGGCTAGGTAACCAATACATCATGAGTAGCCTATCTGTAGTTGGCTAGGTAACCAATGCATCATGAGTAGCCTAGCTGTAGTTGGCTAGGTAACCAATACATCATGAGTAGCCTATGTGTAGTTGGCTAGGTAACCAGCATCATGAGTAGCCTAGCTGTAGTTGGCTAGGTAAACAATACATCAGAGTAGACTAGCTGTAGTTGGCTAGGTAAACAATACATCATGAGTAGACTAATTATATTTGGCTAGGTAAACCAATACATCATGAGTAGCCTAGTATAGTTGGCTAGGTAAAAATACAATCATGAGTAGATAGTTATAGTTGGCTAGGTAAACCAATACATCATGAGTAGACTAATTATAATTGGCTAGGTAAACCAATACATCATAGTAGTAGACTAGTCTATAGTTGGTAGGTACAACAAAACATCATGAGTAGACTAGTTATAGTTGGCTAGGTAACCAACACATCATGAATAGCCTAGCTGTAGTTGGCTACGTCAACCAATGCATCATGAGTAGCCTAGCTGTAGTTGCTAGGTAAACCAATACATCAGTGTTAGACTAGCTGTAGTGGCTAGGAAAACAAATACATCATGAGTAGACTAGTTATAGTTGGCTAGGGTAAAACCCAATACATCATGAGTAGACTAGTTTAGTTGGCTAGGTAAAACCAATACATCATGAGTAGCAATAATTATATTGGCTAGGTAAACCAATACATCATGAGTAGACTAGTTATAGTTGGCTAGGTAAACCAATACATCATGAGTAGACTAGCTGTAGTTGGCTAGGTAAACCAATACATCATGAGTAGACTAGCTGTAGTTGGCTAGGTAACCAACACATCATATGTAGCCTAGCTGTAGCTAGCTACGTCAACCAATACATCATGAGTAGGTAGCCTAACTGTAGTTGGCTACGTCAACCAATACATCATGAGTAGCCTAGCTGTAGTTGGCTAGGTCAACCAATACATCATTAGTAGCCTAGCTGTAGTTGGCTAGGTAACCATACATCATGAGTAGCCTATCTGTAGTTGGCTAGGTAACCAATGCATCATGAGTAGCCTAGCTGTAGTTGGCTAGGTAACCAATACATCATGAGTAGCCTATCTGTAGTTGGCTAGGTAACCAATGCATCATGAGTAGCCTAGCTGTAGTTGGCTAGGTAAACCAATACATCATGAGTAGACTAGCTGTAGTTGGCTAGGTAAACCAATACATCATGAGTAGACTAATTATATTGGCTAGGTAAACCAATACATCATGAAGTAGACTAATTATATTTGGCTAGGTAAACCAATACATCATGAGTAGACTAGCTGTAGTTGGCTAGGTCAACCAATACATCATGAGTAGCCTAGTTATAGTTGGCTAGGTAAACCATTACATCATGAGTAGACTAGTTATAGTTGGCTAGGTAAACCAATACATCATGAGTAGACTAATTATATTTGGCTAGGTAAACCAATACATCATGAGTAGACTACGTTTAGTGGCTAGGTCAACAAATACATCATGAGTAGACTAGTTATAGTTGGCTAGGTAACCAACACATCAGAATAGCCTAGCTGTAGTTGGCTACGTCAACCAATGCATCATGAGTAGCCTAGCTGTAGTTGGCTAGGTAAACCAAATACATCATGTGTAGACTAGCTGTAGTTGGCTAGGTAAACCAATACATCATGAGTAGACTAGTTATAGTTGGCTAGGTAAACCAATACATCATGAGTAGACTAGTTATAGTTGGCTAGGTAAACCAATACATCATGAGTAGACTAATTATATTTGGCTAGGTAAACCAATACATCATGAGTAGACTAGTTATAGTTGGCTAGGTAAACCAATACATCATGAGTAGACTAGCTGTAGTTGGCTAGGTCAACCAATACATCATGAGTAGACTAGCTGTAGTTGGCTAGGTCAACCAATACATCATGAGTAGCCTAGTTGTAGTTGGCTAGGTAAACCAATACATCATGAGTAGACTAGTTATAGTTGGCTAGGTCAACAAATACTTCATGAGTAGACTAGTTATAGTTTGCTAGGTAACCAACACATCATGAGTAGACTAGTTGTAGTTAGCTAGGTAACCAATACATCATGAGTAGACTAGTTGTTGTTGGCTAGGTAAACCAATACATCATGAGTAGACTAGTTATAGTTGGCTAGGTTAACCAACACATCATGAGTAGACTAGTTGTAGTTGGCTAGGTAAACCATATAATGAGTAGACTAGTTGTAGTTGGCTAGGTAAACCAATACATCATGAGGTAGACTAGTTATAGTTGGCTAGGTCAACAAATACATCATGAGTAGACTAGTTATAGTTGGCTAGGTAACCAACACATCATGAATAGCCAGCTGTAGTGGCTACGTCAACCAATGCATCATGAGTAGCCTAGCTGTAGTTGGCTAGGTAAACCAATACATCATGTGTGGACTAGTTATAGTTGGCTAGGTAAACCAATACATCATGAGTAGACTAGTTATAGTTGGCTAGGTAAACCAATACATCATGAGTAGACTAGTTATAGTTGGCTAGGTCAACAAATACATCATGAGTAGACTAGTTATAGTTGGCTAGGTAAACCAATATATCATTAGTAGACTAGTTATAGTTGGCTAGGTAAACCAATACATCATGAGTAGACTAGCTGTAGTTGGCTAGGTAACCAACACATCATGAGTAGACTAGCTATAGTTGGCTACGTCAACCAATACATTGAGTAGACTAGTTATAGTTGGCTCGGTAAACCCATACATCATGAGTAGACTAGTTATAGTTGGCTAGGTTAACCAACACATCATGAGTAGACTAGTTGTAGTTGGCTAGGTAAAACAAATACATCATGAGTAGACTAGTTGTAGTTGGCTAGGTTAAACCAATACATCATGAGTAGACTAGTTATAGTTGGCTAGGTTAATCAACACATCATGAGTAGACTAGTTGTAGTTGGCTAGGTAAACCAATATATAATGAGTAGACTAGTTGTAGTTGGCTAGGTAAACCAATACATCATGAATAGCCTAGCTGTAGTTGGCTACGTCAACTAATACATCATGAGTAGCCTAGCTGTAGTTGGCTAGGTAAACCAATATATAATGAGTAGACTAGTTGTAGTTGGCTAGGTAAACAAATACATCATGAGTAGACTAGTTATAGTTGGCTAGGTAACCAACACATCATGAATAGCCTAGCTGTAGTTGGCTACGTCAACTAATACATCATGAGTAGCCTAGCTGTAGTTGGTTAGGTCAACCAATACATCATTAGTAGCCTAGCTGTAGTTGGCTAGGTAACCAATACATCATGAGTAGCCTATCTGTAGTTGGCTAGGTAACCAATGCATCATGAGTAGCCTAGCTGTAGTTGGCTAGGTAAACCAATACATCATGAGTAGACTAGTTATAGTTGGCTAGGTAATCCAATACATCATGAGTAGACTAGTTATAGTTGGCTAGGTAAACCAATACATCATGAGTAGACTAGTTATAGTTGGCTAGGTTAACCAACACATCATGAGTAGACTAGCTGTAGTTGGCTAGGTAAACCAATACATCATGAGTAGACTAGTTATAGTTGGCTAGGTCAACCAATACATCATGAGTAGACTAGCTGTAGTTGGCTAGGTAACCAACACATCATATGTAGCCTAGCTGTAGTTAGCTACGTCAACCAATACATCATGAGTAGGTAGCCTAACTGTAGTTGGCTACGTCAACCCAATACATCATGAGTAGCCTTGCTGTAGTTGGCTAGGTCAACCAATACATCATTAGTAGCCTAAGCTGTAGTTGGGCTAGTAACCAAACAACAGAGAGACAGATGAGACCATGCTAAACAGAGAGACAGATGAGACCATGCTAAAAGACAGGAGACCATGAGAGACAGATGAGACCATGCTAAACAGAGAGACAGATGAGACCATGCTTAACAGAGAGACAGATGAGACCATGCTAAACAGAGAGACAGATGAGACCATGCTAAACAGAGAGACAGATGAGACCATGCTTAACAGAGAGACAGATGAGACCATGCTAAACAGAGAGACAGATGAGACCATGCTTAAACAGAGAGACAGATGAGACCATGCTAACAGAGAGACAGATGAGACCATGCTAAACAGAGAGACAGATGAGACCATGCTAAACAGAGAGACAGATGAGACCATGCTAAACAGAGAGGCAGATGAGACCATGCTTAACAGAGAGACAGATGAGACCATGCTAAACAGAGAGACAGATGAGACCATGCTTATCAGAGAGAAAGATGAGACCATGCTTAACAGAGAGACAGATGAGACCATGCTAAACGGAGAGACAGATGAGACCATGCTAAACAGAGAGACAGATGAGACCATGCTTAACAGAGAGACAGATGAGACCATGCTAAACAGAGAGACAGATGAGACCATGCTTAACAGAGAGACAGATGAGACCATGCTAAACAGAGAGACAGATGAGACCATGCTTAACAGAGAGACAGATGAGACCATGCTAAACAGAGAGACAGATAAGACCATGCTAAACAGAGAGACAGATGAGACCATGCTAAACAGAGAGACAGATGAGACCATGCTAAACAGAGAGACAGATGAGACCATGCTAAACAGAGAGACAGATGAGACCATGCTAAACAGAGAGACAGATGAGACCATGCTTAACAGAGAGACAGATGAGACCATGCTAAACAGAGAGACAGATGAGACCATGCTTAACAGAGAGACAGATGAGACCATGCTAAACAGAGAGACAGATAAGACCATGCTAAACAGAGAGACAGATGAGACCATGCTTAACAGAGAATGAACAGTGGTTGGAGGGGAGAACATCTGTTTGTTGGCATAGAAAACTTAAAGAGACATTCTCAGCTCTTTCCCTCAGATAATGTGGCTAATGCATCACACTGGAATGCACTGGTGACCAATCAGGTAATCAGGCAAACTCAGTTTCTGGATGAGTGAGGCATACAGCAAATGGAAATAACTCACTCATAACTCACTCATTGAGATTCGGCACCTTACTTTAACTAGAAATAAGTTTAGCATTATCAAACTTCTGAATAATTTGAACCCAGTTGAAAAAGCATTAATTGCAGGTAAGCCTCTCACTCATAATGCTTCTTATTGTTGCTCTCTCATTTGAGAATGCAGGCCTTGTAGCTCTGAGAATCAGTATGGCCACTCCTACCTTGAACCATATCAACATGCAGGACTGAGACTGGGATCCAGGTTTAATTGGTTTAATGTAAATGGGAAGCCAAGGGGAAGCATCGGTGGCACACCTGAGGAGAGTGAACACAATGTTATTTTTAGAGGGAAAACGGAGAGCAGTGTCACACCAACTTATTGTGAAGGGATGTCTTTTTCACTGCAGCTAACATCCCCCTATCTCTCCCTCTCTTTTGCCCTCTCTCTCATTCCCTTTCTCACCCTCTCTAGCTCTCTCTCTCTCTCTCCTTCTCTTTCCTTCTCTCTCTTGCTCTCTCTCTCTGTGATTCTGTGATTATATCGCCCCATTTCTACCTCCCCCTATACTCAAACAGCTACCATGTCATGCTATCTGACGTATCTGTAGTGAAACATGTTTCCCTAGAACCAATATAGACCATGCCTATTCCATCAAACTAACAATGATTTAACAGCTAATGCATCAACATGTCAACCATAGACACAGAATGGGGTGTTGTGAAGCATATTGTCTGTATGAAGCAATCACATACTACAGAATATAACCAACTACAGAGGTAAGTAACATGTTATTATTGTATAGCAGTAGTGTGATGTCTCTAGCAATGGTATTGTGTCAGTGTTGTGTAAGTATTGTGTCATTATTGTGTCAGTATTGAGCAGTGCTATGGTGTCAGTGTGCTGACACCACTGAGCCTTGTTAGTGTCTGAGGTGCTGTGTTTAAATATAAACGCTTCCTCAGGCCTACAGACGATCACTGTGGTCTCAGCTGCAGAGCTTTAGGGACAGTGTGCCTCTAATACACTCCTATCAAACACATAGCAAAGCAGTCTCCATTCTTCTGTCCCTCTCACTAGCACAAAACATCCACTCTAATGACTGCCTCTAAACACATCAACATGACACTCAGACACGAGTCGATAGGGATTCAATCTTTACCTTTAGGAGTTAAGTTCTCATTTACAGTCCCAAATTAAATCTGACATTATTATACAAAGTAGAAAAGTGTTGTATTTAAATGTAGCTCTGCAGAAAGTAATGTCTAAATGGGCTGAGTAAGAGCCCTGACCCCTAAGAACCCTAAGTTGGACATGACACTCCCAGAATTCCTAGTGGAGTCTCCTGATAGTGTGTGAGTCATGGGTAAAGATCCCTTTCTAAGTGTTTAGTACCCTCCTGACCTTTCCACTAGGTTGAGCTGAGGTTGCCCATAGTAACGCCAATCAAACTACTCATTATGCTAATTGATCACCGGAGAAAACGAGCTTCGTGTTTCCACAGATACACAGTGTACTATGATATCCTCTCAGACGGAACCAATGAATGACACATTTTTATTTGAGATGTCCTAATCTACAGTATCGTGCATGCATACATTTACACGCAAAACTGTACACACACACACTCACGTACACACCTTCCACCTCACCCATTTTTGCGTTTAAACTGCCTTGTTGAAGCTGTGCACCTTGACTATGTTCCCTTGAGCCCATTCTTACTCTTTCCATTATTTATCAGCTCTCTGACAAGAGCAGGGAAGCTGATTTCTGTCGTGTTTTAAGATGATGCGCATATGAAAAGAGCCTGTTGCCTGAAAAGGTCAGACAAGGAAATGGGAAGCTTGACTTGCCTAGAATGTAAAGAGACCAACTCCCACCGTTTACTGTTCAGCCATAACTTTTCCTTTAGGATTTGGATTTTGGCTAAGTGCCACAGGACTTATATCTCCATTCTCTGAGCTGGTGTGTCAACAAGGATGTTTTCCATTTTCTTTAATGCAATAAGGGGCCCAGGGATTGAGACAGAGATTTCTGTTCAATGAATGCCATGAATGCCTTCTAAAAGCGATAGGTATTTGGATCTCATATAGCGTAGGCTACCATCTTATGACGGGGTCTTGCTGTGATGTGTAACCTTCTAGAGGAGAACAACCTCATCTCTAGGTTATTTTCTGATTACATCCCAAATCTCCTCCACCATTTCCTGTTCTCTGTTCCTTGAAAATATATGTTGCTGATTCCAGAACAGTAACCTAAGCACTTTCCAGTATTTCACACAGACCATGTCCCATCCATATAACACCTCCACAAACCAGCCCTATCCCCCAGCCCCCAGCCCGGACCATGTCCCGTCCCATCCCATATAACACCTCCACAAACCAGCCCTATCCCCCAGCCCCCAGCCCGGACCATGTCCCGTCCCATCCCATATAACACCTCCACAAACCAGCCCTATCCCCAGCCCGGTCCCTGTCCCATCCCATATAACACCTCCATCCCCCACACCCCCCAGCCCAAGCCCCCCCTAGCCCCATCCCCCAGCCCTATCCCCCAGCCTCCATTCCCCGGCCTCTATCCCCCAGCCCCCCTCCCCCAGCCGCCAGCCTCCATCCTCCAGCCCCATCTTCCAGCCCCTTCCCCCATCCCTAGCCTCCATCCCCCAGCCTCCATCTCCCAGCCTGATTGTGTGTCATTGTCCCTCTACAGGCTGCTCTCCAGCCCAGGCGGTGAATCTTCTCTCTTCTCTCTGCTCATCTCTCACAGATCTCCCCCATACTGGCCAATGGAAAGTGACATTTTTAGGGAGCGTGTGCGTTCCTGTGCTGACTGCCTGGGATGTTACCCTACACTATTATCTCATGGGTTAGTCATTCAGTGACACCGAACAAACAGGCTGTGCCTGTGTAGCATTCCTGATTGGACTGACCTCATTTTCCTCTATGGAGACAGTACTGGGGAGAATCAAGAGGGAAACACTATAGTAACACCGTAATGGGCAACCCGAGCCAACACCTCTCAGCTCATATGGGTACGATTGGGACAATATGTTTCCTTAAGTGCCTTTGCCTTTGTTGTTTCCTTCCCTTTAGTTTTCAAAGATCTTCCTGGACTAAAAAAACTATTTCAAAGTGACTCCTCTTGTCAGAAGAAGTTAGTGTGGGATGCTAAACACTAACCGAAGGCCTCGTCCTCCTCCATTTGTTTCCTGGAGAAACAGAGAACGTCTTGTTGTTTTATTAGTGGTGGTGCGGAGGGAATCTAGTGTCTGTCAGAGTGTGTGTCAGGTGTCAGTGAGGGACATAAAGCACACCTGCCTCTTGTCTCTCTGGAGAGAGAGAGAGACAATCCAAATAGACGGGGAGTGCTGAATGAAGTGTTATATAATTTCCCACTGTGTTCATTTTTTTACGCCAGGGTATAAAACCTGTTGCCTTTAATTTAGGGGGCAAGCTTCAACCATAGTGGAGGGACAGCAGTAAACATGTGTCTGTCACAAGTTGACGGTTATTGGGAGAGAATTGAGACCCCTGTTTATTTGTGATGGAGGCATTGGAGAACCCTTGCTTTGACCTTGAGTTCAAAGTAAACCTCCATATCACAATCTAGAGATGAGGTAGTGCAACTGGTGAGGTCAAGGGTCTCTCTCTCTCCTACTTAAACATAATGGGTGAAAATCCCCACCATTCTGTGGAATGGCTAATAAACTGATTTAGATTATTACGTGATCAGTCCCTCTCTGGAAGTCAAGAAACAGATGGTGAGTTCCCACAATGCAGCTCTGTGGTGACTCCAACCTTCCCACACCTGTCACACGGTTGATGGACACACAGTGGCCAGTAGTTGATGTGTAGGCTACTTCTATCAGCACACACACTTATATTTTTGTGAGATTTTAGTCACATTTTAGTTGTGTCATACCAGTTAATTTACCCCTGTATGATGATGCTGACACCTACATGTACAGTAGTATAATGTGGCCTACGGTAAACCTCACAGAATCAGTGAGAACAGGACTACTCAGCAATTTAACTCTCTCAGTTCCTATTAACTCCCCCAACTTCTCTTTTCCCAACTGTTCTCCATCATCAAAACAAGAAAAGAAACTTGATTTGTTGTTTTTTGCTTTAGCCTTTCGTTGAATAAATTCACCTAGTTATCAGTTTCCTACTTCAATTATCTCTCAGGGCAGAGACAAGCTCACTAGTGGTATGCAGGTCAGCTAATATAAAAAATGGCCTGTAGGCTACAGAGAAGGCAGAACTCTTTTTTGACAGGGGGTGTATGTTTCTGCATATAATTGCAACATTTTGGCAGGCTATTTCTTAGTCAACTTGTTTATAATTAAATACATGCAGCTTCTCTTCTGTCATTATACAATATCTTCCCCTAGATGACAAAATAAACCCATGGTCACCCGAATTATGTCATAAATGATAGAATGAATGCCTCAATCTAGTTGACATCTGTAAAGTTTTCTCTGTCGTCTCTGCAATAAGATTATAGATTAAAGTCAGTGTCGAGATTTCAGTTTCCATTTAACCCATCTGAACAGAAGGCTTCAGTTCCCTTGATGTGTCATAGGCCTATTTTAAGGCCGTGTTCACATGCTAGTTGGAACTAGGAAACTCAGAAATGTCCGACTTGCTAATTCTTAAACGCTGCACGTGTTTATCAACAACTAGTTATCAAGTCGGGATTTTCCGAGTTACCTAGTTCCGACTAGCACGTGAACACGGCAGAAGGCCCCATCTTGTGACTGTCGAATTTGTATAGCACCTCACAATCATCACACATAACATAGGCATCATCCTCTTTTACCACTTCACAAAATCTTTCCAAAACATGACTTTTCTGGCCCTTCCGTCTCTTTATTTTCAACTCTCCATTTCGCAGCTTTTCTCTTACTGAATTAAATTCTGACATTGTCCTTTTTGCCTCAGTGGATCGACATTAACTTTTTCTGCCCATTCTCAAAAGCATTTGGCGATTGGCGTGTAGGATATTTGGCGCCCGTAAAGTTAGGCCCTAGAGATTAGGTTTACGCACTAATGCCAGATAGCCTAAAAATAATCAAAGAAAACCTCAATGTAGCCTATATCAGCCTAGATATAAATATTTCATGACCCTAAACCCGCCCACCCCATGGTTATATCCGTGGGGACTGCGGGCTAAAAGTAGGGGCATGTATTCATGGCTGCCAAGAGAAACCAAAATTACCATGAAAAAATGAAAAATGTATGTATCTTTCTATAATAATCCATATTTATTTATTTTTGAGTGACATAACAATATTTACCATTTGGCGCTTCCCTTTGAGTCAATGTTTTGTGTTCCTTTACTCAACTGGTAGTAAGCACAGGGGAGGCTAAAGAATGTTTTGTACATTTTCTTTATTGTAGATATAATAAACTCAAAATAGACATATACAGTATTCATGTAATTTACATAAATCAAATAATTTGTATTATTTACATAGTATATATACACATTATTCAAAATAAACATATATGTTTGATATTTACACATAATTACACAATCCTAAAAGCTCTGTGTTTCAGAATGTTCCTTCAATTAGCAAGAGGTTGAATGTATCTCCCCAGAGAAAGCCATCGGAGTGAGCGAAACAGCACCCCTTTGTCTCTGTATGTATAGGCCGTCTATCTGGTCAAGAGTATGACATTGTTGCCACCTGTAGCATTGAATGCAAGGGAAGTAAGCCAGTGAGCACTTGGCCACCCCTAATTTTTTTTATTTTATAAAAGCTCATCAGCATTGAGCTAAATTGAGCGAGCTCAACTGTGAATGGTCCTTGCGCACCAAAAAAAGGGTCAAGGGAAGCCCGTTTGGATTTGGTTTCTCTCTAACTACATCGAATGAGAGCAATATGTCTTTGACAGACACAACTTCAATTGTTGGATCTTGTTGTGTTGTTGTCAGGTGGCTTGCTAACTAAAATTGACCCTTTCCTAAATAAGCCATGTATTGAGATAGGGATTTGGACTTGTGGTTTTACGTCACTGTACTGGCCAATAATTATAATCGATTCTGATCCAACCATAAATTCCTACATTGTGCCCCTGGCCTGAGAAGATGGAAGTTCAGTATGTAGCTAGATATAGAAGGCTAATGTTAACTAGCTAATGTTGCCCATGGAAAGGAAGTTAGGCTAGTGAGCAAGCATTTTAGCCAGGTAGCCCAGGACAACAAAAAATAAAAGTGTTTACTGTACGACAGAGTGATATACTGTTTAGTCAACATGAAAGAGAGGATGATAGCATTGGCTTTCTTTTCAAGTAGGGTGAGACAACATGTTTTTTCTACTTGCATGAATGCAAGCACAGAAATCAGAACCATGGACAGCCACATCATATTTAGCTTACCTTGATTGGACTAAATTATTTAGTTGGGAAGAAGTAGAAGGTGCTCAACCAATGTGAGTAAAGGTGCAACCTAAACATGTGTAGACATCCTTGGACAGGAAAGTGCACAATGCTCGCTCATCAGTAAAAATGCGTAGTTTTATTAGACAAGTTTAAAAGATTGACATTTAGGCTTTCAATGGTCTTCTTCAGGATTCTGAAGAAGACCATTGTGCACTTTCCTGTCCAATGATAGCCTATACTTTAGTTGTCACTGTATTAGATTAAGCATAGGTGGTTTGATGATGTTGAAATGGTGCTGGAATAGTGGGGGCAGCTCCTGTAACTCTCTGTAGTTCTAAATCAATAGTTTATGTACATCATTTCAAACTTTTGGCAGCTATCTGGCTCCATAGCATGCAGACGCCTTTATGAGTCAACCCGTCATCACTAAAGCCCACATTGCACGCATCCTATTGGTATAGGGGAAACTGTTTCTGTTGAATCCAAAATCCCCCCTTCGCCACGCCCCGCCATTTGTGCTTTCTCACGCGCCTCCAGCATTTGAAAAAGTGTCCCAAACCTCAGGGAGTGAAAATTACTGAAGCTGTCGGAGCTAATTAGACCCTCAGATAGCCACTTCGACGGAGCCAGCAAGGATGCAGGTTTCAGAGCGAAGTGCTATCCCGACACCCACTGTGATATGTTTGGAGTTTGGACAATTTCATACAAAATCATGGAGAGGCGTGGCTAATTACACGTGCATTTGTTTAAATCTGATTTAGAGACTTGGCACATGTAACAGATTAAATACCTCCCACATAAAAATATTACACTTACTGAGGTTTATATTTTGTAAAAGTATAGGGGGGATAAAATCAATAGGGGGGGGTTGTTCATTTTAATATCATGCTCCTTTTATTATTTAAAAGTGGAACATGAATTGTATCATTCAAGTCAAAACCTAGTCAGTTGTACAATTAAAATGTGTCCTCCGAATTTAACCCAACCCCTCTGAATCAGAGAGGTATGGAGAGCTGCCTTATTCGACATCCACGTCTTCGGCGCCCGGGGAATAGCTGGTTAACTGTCTTTCTCAGGGGCAGAACAACATATTTTTACATTGTCAACTCAGAGATTCGATCCAGCAACCTTTCGGTTACTGGCCCAACGCTCCTACCCGCCAGGCTACCTGCTGCCCCGGCGAGTGTGTCCCGAAGTTGATGGGTTTATGGATCCCATCGCCACTCTCTGGAAGTCACCCTCGGAGTTTCATCAGCAACAGTGACAAAGGAGGACCCTCCGAGCGAGTTGGTAGGGGCGAGAGGTTGGTTTGGGATTCACCGTCTGTCTTTGCTTAACCTGCGCTGTCCATGGTGCTGAAACCACTTGTCCGGCGGCGGTTGCTGTCCACGGTGCTTAAGCACTCTGCAGCGCAGCAACTTTAGCAAATGCAACCAACAGCTTGACTTCGGAAATCCGTATAAAAGGCTATTTAGATGCTTGTGCATTATTTCGAGGAAGAAGAATGGCATCATTAACTAAATGTTAACATGAACCACTGTTAACCTGTGGATCTTAATCAGCTAATCAGCCTTCTACCAAGACACGTGAAAAACATGCAGGTTGACGTTTATTGCCATGAATCTTGATCTTGAGGAAGAACTGAGCGATTTCTGCTAGATGGTACAGCTGCGAAGTCAAAGATGGCTTTATCGTAAAAATTCATGAAAACAAAATTGTGCTTTTTGATCTTAATTTAAGGTTAGGGCAAGGCATTAGGTTCAGGCATTAGGGTTAGGAGTCTGATTAAGGTTAGGGGTTAGATTTAAAATGAGATTTTATGACTTTGCCACCTTTCGACCACCCTGCAGAGCTGCCTCCAGGGCAAGATTCATGACAATAAATGCCAACCTTTGAAAAAACACTCAAACATATTCAAAAGTATTTGTGCAAACAATAACGGCATTAAAAGCCAAGTGCAAGCAGAAAATAAAAACAAGTGCTTGATGAATAACACATGTTTACCCAGTGGTTGTGAGGGGGCATGCTTTAAAGATCTTAATACAGGATTAGCATGCAGACGAAGTATCATAAGCCATCAGGTCTGTTGGGCTATCTGTTCAGTATATGGACGGGTACCATAGTGGAGTATGATTTCTAAGCTGTTGTCCCAGACATCTTCGTAGAACATGAGGTGCTAAGACCCACGTCCCTCCAATATTAATTGGGCGTGAATAGATCAGTGTCGAGGTAAATTAAGCCATGCAGGCCTTAGTCTGTGCCCCGTAGGACATCCATCTCCAACCGTCCCCACCACAAACACCGACAGTGACACCGGCAGTGACACCCCTGGATGGAGACTGGAGGCGTGAGACAAGAATACAGATTCCCCCGCCTAGGGACAGCCTATTTGTAGTTATAATGTGGAGTGGAGGACAGCTCCAGACAGAGTCAGACAAAAACGCAGCGCAATGGCATTCTTAGCTAACACTCCATTAAAAACATGTATTAGGCCACACATTCTAGGCTAAATCTATTGGGAGGGTGGTTCATTTATGGTTAAAATGATATCTATAATCTACAATCTATTTGAAGAATGAATGTGATCTTAAACATGACAACAAATTCCACAAATAAACTGACATAATAGAAAACATAATTTATTGAAATACTTATTTTCAATGGACGTAGTGTACTGGAATAAGCTACTATATGACATAAAACATTTTTGTAACATACGGACCTTGGTGGAACAATAAATATGACGTCTGACTCCTTACTTTCATCTTTGTTGCTTATTTTTGATACATATATATTTTAATAGGCTATATATCTTGAGTGGAAACAGACAGATTTTCAAGCAAAATATACCACATCACACGGAAATGTCTTCTGTATACGGGCGGATGGCATGTCTTGGCTCCCCAAACCCCACAAATATACAAACAAATGACGCACAACCGCTTACAGGGGCGCCCGGACAACGGGCAACTTGCTCTAGGTATGATAGAGTCTAATAATGATAGTAGAGTTCACATCCCTGCATGTCTAGGTTTAGTCCGGATACAAAATGAAACCGGAAAACGTGCTGTACTTGTTGTTGTTTCCCCCATGCGCCTTGCCTCCGTCCAGCTTGATGTAGATCTCGTCCCCGGAGTCTAGATGAAGCACTACACTGTTGCTGGCGTAGTCATAGTTCTGGTCTGCGTCTTGGGCTATCGCACTGGCGCGGACCTGCGGATAAGATACATTATTAGAGTAGTGAAGGACTTTGCAACATTAATTATTAGACTATTGACTGACTCGTGTCCACCCTTGACCCAATGCTGAAACATTATAGATTTTCCACTTTGAACCTACCAAACTAATAAAGGATTTCTTGTTTGTTTATGTTGGCAATGTGCATAGGCTAGACAGCTCAAATGGCTCCAGATGGTTTGGCCAGGGTAGGGCTAACCGCTACAGTAGACGACAAAGGTCTTGTAAAAACCACCAAGCGATTAGTTTGTCCTTGTTGATAAATGAAGTGGTCCAAGCCTGTTCATTCACTGACTGAATTTACTGAGTGAGATTAAGTGCACGGAGTAGATGCCGTTTTGGAGAGACAAGCGCTTTCTGCGCGTAATAACTCTCCAATATCAATCTGGATCAATGCACAGTGAATGCCGCCGCTCTCCTTCAATTACAGAAGTGTATAGCATATAATGTTGACTTTGCATAAGAGGAAATATAATTGCGTAATATAAGGTATAGCCTACCTGTCCGTTTTTGCACAAATCTGCCCACATGCTGGTCCCGTCGCCTCCACGCATTAACACATGGTATGTAAAGTAGTAGATCCCGGACACTTCACACGTGAACTTGCCGGTAGACGGGTCGTAATGGTTCCCCAGGTTTGTCACCACGTCGTCGAACCTTAGCACCTCGTATCCCTCGTGGGGGTTTTTCAGACCCACGTAAAATGCGATTTTTGTGCCGCCAATTGCGGAGTCTCGGTCCTCGCCATTATCGGTCCTAGCGCTACTCACGGTCCCTTTAGCCGTCTCCCCCGTGGTAAGGCCGGGATAACCCGGTTTCCCCGAGTTCCCCCTGTCCCCCGGCGGTCCTCTTGGACCGGGTGGACCTGGTTCGCCTGGCGGACCTCTCGGTCCTGGTTTCCCCGGTCGACCCGGATCGCCTTTAGTCCCATGCGAGAACGCCGGGGATGGGATGGCGCTCAGGTCCTGCATGACTTCCAGAGCATTGGCGCTGGGTTTGGGGTTGTATGGATCACATATCATCCTACAAGTGCCCATCATCTCGTAGTGTGCGTCCGTCTTGGATGCTTGGACCAGCAGCGGTATCGCTATGATAAGCGCTAACACCATGACGATGCCAACCACAGCAGCAACAACACGCTTCCTCTGGAGAGTCCGAGAAGCAAGCGCTAAAAAGTCTGTTTTGCTTTGGGAAGTAATGGTGAAAGGTTGTGATTGCGCTAAAATTCAATGCAGAAAAGGCAAGTGCTCCAACAACGAATCACTCTATTCAAGGAATATAAAAAAATATGAAAACAACAAATGTGTTGTAACCTTAAGCTTAGTTCACCTTGGGGCGCTTAACGCTGTGCCAGTATCACTACGCTTCACAGAGTTGACAGGGGAAGTATTCGTTGTGGCATGGCTGGACACTCGCTGGATTTCGGCGCTGAATAGAAAAAGCTTCGAGCGATTTCTGCCCGTCTGCAACAACAGAGGGGAGTAGAGCGGCGCTGACGTAACAGAAGTTGAGGGCAAAGCTTGCTGCCATTTAGATTAAGACTGCAACAATAATCATGCCATCTATATGTATGAATTATTGAATTATACATCCTCTGCACCTACCAGGAGAATATTAGATCAGAGAGCGTCTTTAACTCTTAAAAGTCTAATGGGGGAGGGGTAGGGGGGTTCTAAGATGACATGTGGAATTGTTTTAAGAGCCTCACTAACACTTAAACCCCATTATTGAAATGTTGACAGTGAATTCTCCTTATTTGAGAGAAGACACATCTACAGTGCTTTCAGAAAGTATTCACAACTCTTGACTTTTTCCACATGTTGTTGTGTTACAAAGTGGGATTAAAATTGATTTAATTGTGCTTTTTTTGTCAATGATCTACACAAAATACTCTAATGTCAAAGTGGAAGAAACCTTTTAACATTTAAAAAAATTATGGAAAATAAACACTACTATATCTACATGTTAGAATCACATTTGGCAGCAGTTACAGCTGTGAGTCTTTATGGGTAAGTCTCTAAGATATTTCCACACCTGGATTGTACAATATTTTCTCATTATTCTTAAAATAATTCTTAACCTTCTGTCAAGTTGGTTGTTGATCATTGCTAGACAGCCATTTTCATGTCAAGAATTTGTCCCCCAGTGTCTGTTGGAAAGTAGACTGAACCAAGTTCCTCTAGGGCTTTGCCTGTGCTTAGCTCTATTCCGTTTATTTTTATAATAAAAAACCCCTAGTCCTTGCTGATGACAAGCATACGTATAACATGATGCAGCCACCACCATGTTTGAAAATATGAAGAGTGGTAATCAGTGATGTGTTGTGCTGGATTTGCCCCAAACATAATGCTTTGTATTTAGGAAATAAAGTAAATTTCTTTGCCATATTTTTTTGTAGTTTTACTTTAGAGCCTTATTGCAAACAGGATGCAAGATTTAGAATATTTTTTATTCTGTACAGGCTTCCTTCTTTTCACTCTGTCATTTATGTGAGTATTGTAAAGTAACTACAATGTTGAACCATCCTCAGTTATCTCCTATTAAACTCGGTTTCCTTCCTCTCCGGCAACTGAGTTAGGAAGGGCGCATTTATCTTTGTAGTGACTGAGTGTATTGATACACCAAACACAGTGTAATTGATAATTGCACCATGCTCAAAATGATATTCAATGTCAGCTTTATTGTATTTTCACCCATCTACCAATTGTTGCTTTTCTTTGCGAACCATTTGAAAACCTCCCTGGTCTTTCTGGTTGAATCTGTGCTTGAAATTCACTGCTCGACTGAGGGACCTTATGTGAGGACAGACGCTGGGAGACTTGAAGCAAGTACAGGGAGTGAATATTTAATAAATAACCGACATGAAACAAAACAAGGACAGCGTCTGGACAGGGGGAACAAAACGACATGAATGCTGACACGGGGCTGAAATTGAAGAATAGACAGATATAGGGGAGGCAATAAATAAGTGAAGGAGTCCAGGTTAGTCCAATGACGCACTGATGGGCGTAACGATGTTGACAGGTGTGCGTAATGATGGGCCGCCTGGCGCCCTCGAGCACCAGAGAGGGGGAGCAGGAGCGGGAGCAGGCGTGACACCTTACAGGTGATTGTATGTGTGGGGTACAGAGATGGGGTAGTCATTTAAAAATCATGTTAAAACCTATTATTGCACACAGAGTGAGTCCATGCAACTTATTATTTGAGTTTTTAAGCACATTTTTACTCCTGAACTTATTTAGGCATGAAAATATAATTCCACTTTGACATTATTTTAAATTCAGACTGTAACACAGCAAACTTTGGAAAAAGTCAAAGGGTGTGAAAGCTTTCTGAAGGCACTGTAAGTGTACGTTTTCTTGTTATAAATGTGTCCTGGGAAATGGCATTATTTAGTTAAAAATTCCCAATTGACCCTTTATATTCAATGCATCAAGGTGAGGAAGATATCCAT
The DNA here is from genome assembly GCF_016432855.1 of Salvelinus namaycush. Classification (NCBI taxonomy): domain Eukaryota; kingdom Metazoa; phylum Chordata; class Actinopteri; order Salmoniformes; family Salmonidae; genus Salvelinus; species Salvelinus namaycush. Next base: position 29,424,291 of record NC_052319.1, read on the forward strand.
TCCAAAGAAGAACCAAAGAATATTAGAGAAAATAATCTACATCTGTGATAATACCAAAAGCCATACACTGTAACGGAAAACTAATTTAAACTGTAATTTTGGGTAACATCAACAAGAACAAAAAATGTAATAATTTGTAACGTTTTACTGCACCATACTGGTATGTGAAGACATGCTCTGATGAATGTCGACTGACCAAAATACATTTGCATCTGACTGGATGTGTGCAGACTTTTTCATGTTTCTCCAGCTTTGCCTTTTGCCTCCAGCACCTTCATAATCAGCTCTGGGTGCGTGGTAATCAGGTTGGGTGTGTGGTACTCAGGTCGGGTGCATGGTAATCAGCTCTGGGTGCGTGGTAGTCAGCTCTGGGTGCGTGGTAGTCAGCTCTGGGTGCGTGGTAATCAGGTCGGGTGCATGGTAATCAGCTCTGGGTGCGTGGTAGTCAGGTTGGGTGCGTGGTAATCAGGTTGGGTGCGTGGTAGTCAGCTCTGGGTGCGTGGTAATCAGCTCTGGGTGCATGGTAGTCAGCTCTGGGTGCGTGGTAATCAGGTTGGGTAAGTGGTAGTCAGCTCTGGGTGCGTGGTAGTCAGCTCTGGGTGCGTGGTAGTCAGCTCTGGGTGCGTGGTAATCAGGTTGGGTGCGTGGTAATCAGCTCTGGGTGCGTGGTAGTCAGCTCTGGGTGCGTGGTAGTCAGCTCTGGGTGCGTGGTAATCAGGTCGGGTGCGTGGTAATCAGGTTGGGTGCGTGGTAATCAGGTTGGGTGCGTGGTAATCAGGTTGGGTGCGTGGTAATCAGCTCTGGGTGCATGGTAATCAGGTTGGGTGCGTGGTAATCAGCTCTGGGTGCGTGGTAGTCAGCTCTGGGTGCGTGGTAATCAGGTTGGGTGCGTGGTAATCAGGTTGGGTGCGTGTTAATCAGGTCAGGTGCGTGGTAATCAGGTTGGGTGCGTGGTAATCAGCTCTGGGTGCGTGGTAGTCAGCTCTGGGTGCGTGGTAATCAGGTTGGGTGCGTGGTAATCAGCTCTGGGTGCGTGGTAATCAGGTTGGGTGCGTGGTAATCAGGTTGGGTGCGTGGTAATCAGCTCTGGGTGCGTGGTAATCAGGTTGGGTGCGTGGTAATCAGGTCTGGGTGCGTGGTAATCAGGTTGGGTGCGTGGTAATCAGCTCTGGGTGCGTGGTAATCAGGTTGGGTGCGTGGTAATCAGCTCTGGGTGCGTGGTAATCAGCTCTGGGTGCGTGGTAATCCGGTTGGGTGCGTGGTAATCAGCTCTGGGTGCGTGGTAATCAGGTTGGGTGCGTGGTAATCAGGTTGGGTGTGTGGTAGTCAGCTCTGGGTGCGTGGTAATCAGGTTGGGTGCGTGGTAATCAGGTTGGGTGCGTGGTAATCAGCTCTGGGTGCGTGGTAATCAGGTCGGGTGTGTGGTAATCAGGTTGGGTGCGTGGTAATCAGCTCTGGGTGCATGGTAATCAGCTCTAGGTGCGTGGTAATCAGCTCTGGGTGCATGGTAATCAGGTTGGGTGCGTGGTAATCAGCTCTGGGTGCGTGGTAGTCAGCTCTGGGTGCGTGGTAATCAGGTTGGGTGCGTGGTAATCAGGTTGGGTGCGTGGTAGTCAGCTCTGGGTGCGTGGTAATCAGGTTGGGTGCGTGGTAATCAGCTCTGGGTGCGTGGTAATCAGGTCGGTGCGTGGTAATCAGGTTGGGTGCGTGGTAATCAGCTCTGGGTGCATGGTAATCAGGTTGGGTGCGTGGTAATCAGCTCTGGGTGCGTGGTAATCAGGTTGGGTGCGTGGTAATCAGGTTGGGTGCGTGGTAATCAGGTTGGGTGCGTGGTAATCAGCTCTGGGTGCGTGGTAATCAGGTTGGGTGCGTGGTAATCAGGTCTGGGTGCGTGGTAATCAGGTTGGGTGCGTGGTAATCAGCTCTGGGTGCGTGGTAATCAGGTCGGGTGCGTGGTAATCAGGTTGGGTGCGTGGTAATCAGCTCTGGGTGCATGGTAATCAGGTTGGGTGCGTGGTAATCAGCTCTGGGTGCGTGGTAATCAGGTTGGGTGCGTGGTAATCAGGTTGGGTGCGTGGTAATCAGCTCTGGGTGCGTGGTAATCAGGTTGGGTGCGTGGTAATCAGGTCTGGGTGCGTGGTAATCCGGTTGGGTGCGTGGTAATCAGCTCTGGGTGCGTGGTAATCAGGTTGGGTGCGTGGTAATCAGGTTGGGTGCGTGGTAATCAGGTTGGGTGTGTGGTAGTCAGCTCTGGGTGCGTGGTAATCAGGTTGGGTGCGTGGTAATCAGGTTGGGTGCGTGGTAATCAGCTCTGGGTGCGTGGTAATCAGGTCGGGTGTGTGGTAATCAGGTTGGGTGCGTGGTAATCAGCTCTGGGTGCATGGTAATCAGCTCTAGGTGCGTGGTAATCAGCTCTGGGTGCATGGTAATCAGGTTGGGTGCGTGGTAATCAGCTCTGGGTGCGTGGTAGTCAGCTCTGGGTGCGTGGTAATCAGGTTGGGTGCGTGGTAATCAGGTTGGGTGCGTGGTAGTCAGCTCTGGGTGCGTGGTAATCAGGTTGGGTGCGTGGTAATCAGCTCTGGGTGCGTGGTAATCAGGTCGGGTGCGTGGTAATCAGGTTGGGTGCGTGGTAATCAGCTCTGGGTGCATGGTAATCAGGTTGGGTGCGTGGTAATCAGCTCTGGGTGCATGGTAATCAGGTTGGGTGCGTGGTAATCAGCTCTGGGTGCGTGGTAGTCAGCTCTGGGTGCGTGGTAATCAGGTTGGGTGCGTGGTAATCAGGTTGGGTGCGTGGTAATCAGGTTGGGTGCGTGGTATTCAGGTTGGGTGCGTGGTAATCAGCTCTGGGTGCGTGGTAATCAGGTCAGGTGCGTGGTAATCAGGTTGGGTGCGTGGTAATCAGCTCTGGGTGCGTGGTAATCAGGTTGGGTGCGTGGTAATCAGGTTGGGTGCGTGGTAATCAGGTTGGGTGCGTGGTAATCAGGTTGGGTGCGTGGTAATCAGCTCTGGGTGCGTGGTAATCAGGTCAGGTGCGTGGTAATCAGGTCGGGTGCGTGGTAATCAGCTCTGGGTGCGTGGTAATCAGGTTGGGTGCGTGGTAATCAGGTTGGGTGCGTGGTAATCAGGTTGGGTGCGTGGTAATCAGGTTGGGTGCGTGGTAATCAGGTTGGGTGCGTGGTAATCAGGTCGGGTGCGTGGTAATCAGGTTGGGTGCGTGGTAATCAGCTCTGGGTGCGTGGTAGTCAGCTCTGGGTGCGTGGTATTCAGGTTGGGTGCGTGGTAATCAGGTTGGGTGCGTGGTAAACAGCTCTGGGTGCGTGGTAATCAGGTTGGGTGCGTGGTAATCAGGTTGGGTGCTTGGTAATCAGGTTGGGTGCGTGGTAATCAGGTTGGGTGCGTGGTAATCAGCTCTGGGTGCGTGGTAGTCAGCTCTGGGTGCGTGGTAATCAGGTTGGGTGCGTGGTAATCAGGTTGGGTGCGTGGTAATCAGCTCTGGGTGCGTGGTAATCAGCTCTGGGTGCGTGGTAGTCAGCTCTGGGTGCGTGGTAATCAGGTTGGGTGCGTGGTAGTCAGCTCTGGGTTCGTGGTAATCAGGTTGGGTACGTGGTAATCAGGTCGGGTGCGTGGTAATCAGCTCTGGGTGCGTGGTAATCAGCTCTGGGTGCGTGGTAGTCAGCTCTGGGTGCGTGGTAATCAGCTCTGGGTGCGTGGTAATCAGTTTGGGTGCGTGGTAATCATGTTGGGTGTGTGGTAATCAGGTTGGGTGCGTGGTAATCAGGTTGGGTGCGTGGTAGTCAGCTCTGGGTGCATGGTAGATTATTAACTGCATCATACTGAAAATGATGGTGCATTGTGGGGAAATGTTGTGGTCGGTGGAATAATTGCTGTGTTTCCAATGGTATTGTAATTCCACCCCACATAATACAGTATTGTACAGTATCTTTGGAATGCCAAAAAACCTTTTGACTGCTAGTGGGTGCATGGTATTGTTGTTTCTGTCTCATTAACATTTTTTGAGGTATGCTTTGTAAGAGCCTATATTTGTTGCACCCATGATTGGGAATGCTGTACCAATTTAACTCCTACGTGTTTAGCAGGTTGACATTTATTGTCATGAGTCTTGTCCTGTAGGCAGAACTGAACAATTTCCCCCTCGATAGACCACCTGCAGAGTCAAAATTATTGTAAAAATTCATGACAACTAAAACGAGTGTTTTGGTCATAGTTTAAGATTAGGGTTAGGCATTAGGGTTAGCAGTGTGGTTAAGGTTAGAGTTAGGTTTAAAATCCGATTTTATGACTCTGTGGCTGTGCTAGCTAGTGACCACTCTGCAGAGCTGCCTCCAGAACAAGATTAATGATGAAAAACGCTAACCTGCATGTGGTTATAGTGCCCTTTCAATTTAAAATGTATAGGTTGGGGACAGATTGGAGTGAAAGCAAGTCTTTAACCTTAAATGGTTGAGCATTTTGCCATGTTCTTTTGGTCTGTTTTGCCATGTAGTCGCTGCCAGTTTGAAAGTCTTTGTTACCACTTCTAGAAGTGCAAGTGATATAAAACACCAAATATTAATTAATACTGTATGTTGTAATGTGTAAAAACTACCAAGCAGCCAACTTGCTTGCACCAATCCCTTGCAATTATAGAAACATTTTGTGAAATACAAACCCAGCCTCCCTTCAATGAATTTCATCCATTCATTCATTCAGTCATTCATATTACGGCAGAATTAACTTTTTTCCAGTATAATACAGTCAATTGTACGGTATTGTACAGTGTCATTATACATTACTTGCTTTGATATCATATTTATATTACAGTAGGTGTAACGTCCTGACCAGAGTTCTTATGTGTTTTGCTTGTTTAGTGTTGGTCAGGACGTGAGCTGGGTGGGAATTCTATGTTGTGTGTCTAGTTCGTCTGTTTCTGTGTCCAGCCTAATATGGTTCTCAATCAGAGGCAGCTGTCAATCGTTGTCCCTGATTGAGAATCATATATAGGTGGCTTGTTTTGTGTTGGGGATTGTGGGTGGTTGTTTCCTGTCTTTGTGTTTTGTCTGCACCAGCTAGGACTGTATCGGTTTGCCACTTTTTGTTATTTTGTATCATTGTAAGTGTTCACTGTTTCGTTTAATTAAACATGTTGAGCACTGGCTACGCTGCGTGTTGGTCCGATCCCTGCTACACTCTCTCTTCCAGTGAAGAGAGGGAAGGCTGCCGTTACAGTAGGTGTACTGTAATATGAAAGACAGAATTTAACTTGCCAATGAGCTGCCTGTCAAATTCACGGCAGCCCCTTTACAGTGTATACCTGGAATCCACAATGACAAATTGTGTCTACACGCGCACAGTAGCCTAATCTTTACCATAAAGCCAAGGCTGAAGCAATGCAGTGCCCTGTGTTGATGTTGCATGTAATGTTGAGCATTTAGTCCTAGATTACGCATAAAACAGCTAAAATAGGCCTATTTCATTTTGACACAGAGTACTTTCTGTGAACACTGGTCAAAGGTCAAAGAAGTCAACTTTGGGGTTACTTTGAAACTAATTTTAGTTGTCCAACTCAGGTCTCTTGTGAGTCTTATTAAACGTATCACACTGTCGTAAGACTGTGATAACCCGCTGAGCTAAAGCCCAGGAATTAGCTTGGGGAGTTTACAGAAGTCTTTAGATGTCAGGCTTTGTTACTCATCATAAGAACATTGCATCATAACAGAACATTACACTGCCATTACACTGGAAATCGCAAGGTACATTGCATTCGGAAAGTATTCAGACCCCTTGACTATTTCCACATTTTGTTACATCACAGCCTTATTCTATAATATTATTTTTTTATTTTTTTTAATCCTCATCAATCTACACACAATACCCTATAATGACAAAGCGAAAACAGGTTTTTAGAAACCAACCCTTGAGGTCGAAGCAATTGTCCGTAGAGCTCCGAGAGGATTGTGTTGAGGCAGCATTGAAGGTCCCCAAGAACACAGTGGCCTCAATCATTCTTAAATGGAAGAAGTTTGGAACCACCAAGTCTCTTCCTAGAGCTGGCCGCCTGGCCAAATTGAGCAATCGGGAGAGAAGAGCCTTGGTCAGGGAGGTGACCACGAACCCGATTGTCACGTTCTGACCTTAGTTCTTTTGTATTTTCTTTGTTTTAGTATGGTCAGGGCGTGAGTTGGGTGGGTTATCTATGTTTTGTGTTTCTATGTTGTGTTTTTCGTTTGGCCTGATATGGTTCTCAATCAGAGGCAGGTGTTAGTCATTGTCTCTGATTGGGAACCATATTTAGGTAGCCTGTTTTCTGTTGTGTTTTGTGGGTGGTTGTCTTCCGTGTTTGTGTGTTCTACACGGAACTGTTTCGGTTTTCTATTCTATTCACTTTGTTATTTTTGTATTGTTGTCGTGTTCAGTATTATTAAATATAATGGACACTTACCACGCTGCGCATTGGTCCGACCTTTCTTACTCCTCGTCAGATGAGGAGGACGAATTCCGTTACACCGATGGTCACTCTGACAGAGCTCCAGAGTTCCTCTGTAGAGATGGGAGAACCTTCCAGAAGGACAACCATCTCTGCAGCACTCCACCAATCAGGCCTTTATGGTATAGTAGCCAGACGGAAGCCACTCCTCAGTAAAAGGCACATGACAGGGACTGGGAGACTAGTCAGGATCGAGGGAAAGATGATCGGAGCAAAGTACAGAGAGATCCTTGATGAAAACCTGCTCCAGAGCACTCAGGACCATAGACTGGGGTGAAGGTTCACCTTCCAACAGGACAACAACCCTAAGCACACAGCCAAGACAACGCAGGAGTTACTTCGGGACAAGTCTCTGAATGTCCTTGATTGGCCCAGCCAGAGCCCGGACTTGAACCCGATCGAACATCTTTGGAGAGACCTGAAAATAGCTGTGCAGCAACGCTCCCCATCCAACCTGACAGAGCTTGAGAGGATGTGCAGAGAAGAATGGGAGAAACTCCCCAAGTACTGAGTAAGGGTCTGAATACTTATGTAAATGTGATATTTCAGTTTTTTATTTTTAATACATTTGCAAAAATTTCTAAAAACCTGTTTTTGCTTTGTCATTATGGGGTATTATGTGTAGATTGATGAGGGGGAAAAAAGATTTCATCCATTTCAGAATAAGGCTGTAGCGTAACAAAATGTGGAAAAAGTGAAGTGGTCTGATTACTTTCCGAATGCACAGTATACCACTAAATACAAGTGGGTCTACATGCAATTTGTAGTCTGAAAGCCCATGCATGAGAGGGCTGCAAAGTGGCACCACCCTGCTGCTGGCTGGAACTCTCCACTGTAATCTGGCGCAGAGCACCGGCTTTCCTTCTGTTGCTGGGCTCAGCTAATCCTTATCTCCTAGATCCGGGGTTTAACTTCGAACACCCCTGTCTCAGTAGGCTAAACTAGCGGCTAACAAGGCACCAGTGTTTATTCCCCTCGTTCCTCACTGATGAGTTTCTCACAAACACAGCAAGGAGCAGGAAGCGGGGGTGGGGGGGGGGGGCATCGTGTCCCCCCCCCTCCCCCCGATCAACACCCCCTGGGAGCGGTAATTAAGTCAATATACTTTGTGATTAGCATCCTTCTCCTGGATTTGGAGAAAGTGTCTCTGAACAAACTCTGAGCTCTTCACTAGTTTTATCAGTGCTGTAATACAAAGTCATAAGAGTGTGCCTGTGTGTGTGAGATTGTTTGGTACATTCTAATATTACGAGGCCCATCAGGCTTTTCATGAGTAATGCCTTAGATGGCCTGGTTTGAGACAACATGCACATTCAAAAGGTTTCAGTCTACATCATAGTTGGCACAACCTGCTTTTCTCTCTCTGTACTGTGGTTATGAAGCAAGGCTAATGGGATGTGGGAACAGCAGCAGGAGTGTTTTTTTTTTACCTCTACCTCCCACAGCGTTGTACGAGATCTTCAGTTTCTTGGGAATTTCTCGCATGGAATAGCTTTAATTTCTCAGAACAAGAATGGACTGATGAGTTTCAGAAGAAAGTTCTTTGTTTCTGGTCATTTTGAGCTTGACAAATGCTGATGCTCCAGATACTCAACTAGTCTAAAGGCACGTTTTATTGCTTCTTTAATCAGAACAACAATTTTCAGCTGTGCTAACATAATTGCAAAATGGTTTTTTAATGATCAGTTAGCCTTTTAAAATTATAAACTTGGATTAGCTAACACAATGTGCCATTGGAACACAGGAGTGATGGTTGCTGATAATGGGCCTCTGTACGCCTATGAAGATATTCCATTAAAAAATGTCCAGCTACCATAGTCATTTACAACATTAACAATGTCTACACTGTATTTCTGATCAATTTGATGTTATTTTAATGGACAAAAAAAGTTGCTTTTCTTTAAAAAACAAGGACATTTCTAAGTGACCCCAAACTTTTGAACGGTAGTGTAGGCTGTGACTTACTTAGAATTAAATACAAATTAAACCAAAAATTACTTATTAGTGCCCTTGAATTCATTTTTTGAAACACACAAGTTTGGCCAGTTTGTGGTTTCAGGCTCATGCGATGGTGCCTGGAGAGCAGGCCAGAGCGAAGAATACCCTCTCCACACTTGCAGACCCACTGGGGATGCTAAACACCCTTTTGGCCACTCTTGCCAGGCTGGGCAGAGATGCAGAGTTTTTTTTAAATAATATATATATAGGTAGTCCTAAAGGTTTTTAGACAAAATAGCTCCTTGAACTTGGGAATATGCCTGACCAATTGGGCCAAAATCAATCATGGCCTATTGTATAGATTATAGAACAAAAAGTAACGAAACGTTTAAGAGATCTAATTTTTTGTTTATAAATACTTTGCTACAATGACACATTTAGTTATCTACCCACCTCATCCTTTCCTTTAGCATGTGCACGTAGTAAGTACACCGTCATGCTTCTAGGATACATGTCTTTTCAGATTACTACATTACTGCACTCCCTATCTTTCTCTTGGTCCTCAAGGTAAGTCACCTTGATTTAGCACATGTGTTTTATCAGTTTCTTTATAAAAATTATTTGACAGTAGCTAAAGCAAGGGGCTATAGCAGCACACAAGAAGACTACTAAATGCATGCTGGGCCAGGCATGCCCTGAGCTCGTGAAGTGAGCCTTAATGGAGCGCTACTAGAGTGAAATTGGAGTGTGCGAGAAGGCCGACGCTCCAGCCTTTGGGAATCTCGCTCCATGCTCAAGTCAAAATGGGCACGCTCCGCTCCGCTCCTCGCTCAGCTCCGCTCATCGCTGCACTCGCTCAGCTCCGCTCCTCGCTCCACTCGCTCAGCTCCGCTCCTCGCTCCACTCACTCAGCTCCACTCGCTCAGCTCCGCTCCTCGCTCCACTCGCTCAGCTCCGCTCCTCGCTCCACTCGCTCAGCTCCGCTCCTCGCTCCACTCGCTCAGCTCCGCTCCTCGCTCCACTCTCTCAGCTCCACTCGCTCAGCTCCGCTCCTCGCTCCACTCTCTCAGCTCCACTTGCTCAGCTCCGCTCCTCGCTCCACTCACTCAGCTCCACTCGCTCAGCATCCAAAGCTATAGAGGGTAGTGCGTACGGCCCAGTACATCACCGGGGCCAAGCTTCCTGCCATCCAGGACCTATATACTAGGCAGTGTCAGAAGAAGGCTCCAAAAATTGTCAAAGAGTCTAGTCACCCGTCATAGACTGTTCTCTCTGCTACCGCACCACAAGCGGTTCCGGGTAGTCAAGTCTAGGTCGAAAAGGCCCATTAACAGCTTCTGTCCCCAAGCCAGAAGACTGATGAACAATTAATAAAATGGCCACCCAAACTATTTGCATTGACACCCCCCGTGTTTTTACACTGCTGCTACTCGCTATTTATTATCTATGCATAGTCACTTTACCCCTACTTACATGTACAAATTACCTTGACTAGCCTGTACCCCCACACGAGGACTCAGTACCGGTACCCCCTGTATATAGCCTCGTTATTGTTATTTTATTGTGTTCGTTTAAAAAAAAATTTACTTTAGTTTATTTAGTAAATATTTTCTTAACTCTATTTTCTTAAAACTGCATTGTTGGTTAAGGGCTTGTAAGTGAGCATTACACTGTAAAGTTCTACGCCTGTTGTATTCGGCGCATGTGACAAATAAAATTTGATGAGATTTTTTATTTGACTCACATTGTCCGCTCCAATGGTGATGAATCCCTGCTCGCCGCTATTAGCTTGTCTGTGACTTTAGTGCCATCTGACCTTTTACTTATATGTGACTCGTTTCAGGAAACTAAGCGTATGTCGCACGTCACTACTTCACAGGAGCGGCATTTGAACGTAAACATTAATTTTTTTATCAAAATGTTTTTTTGGGGCAGAAATGCCTTCTGGAATATGTGAACATTCATGTGCCTTAATAACAAACTTGCATTCCATCCATAAATACAAATAAAATACAAGCATATTTGGATTAGCCAAGGAAAAAGTTAAGAACCTTCCCGGTATCTATGATTGGCTGAGATAATGGATGGGCTGGACATGCCGGGAGATGAGTTTGGATTGGTCTGCCATGTAGCATGCTTCTGTCTATAACGTGAGCTGTTCAGTGTTGACAATCCTTTCTACCTCGCCGTTTTTTAAAGATATTATGTTAGCCATCAAGAACTACAAAAGTTTTGCTACTTTTCTCAACAATAACAATGCCCTGAATTTAGCAGGCGCTATCGACAGATCAGTTGGAAAAAGTGATGGGCTACTTTCTGCACACACCATGGTCAGTGTGAACCGGAGTGATACAACACTGGCCAAACAAGATGTAGCTACAAACAAACAGAGTTAAACGGTTCCAGTGTGCCGTGAAGCGTTCATCCATGTATACGGGTAAGAGTCTAGCTACATTTTTAGATACACGTTTCAAATTTAGTCAGAAAGTTGTTTTTATTGCAGTTAAAGCATACTATTACTTAGTTAGCTATCAAACGTTAGCTTGCTGGCTCACTAGCTGACGTAACGTGTATGATTTATGTAGTAATATTCGAATCAGAAACCCATTTGCATTGCTAGTTATGGCCTAATGTTAGTTAGCTAACATTGAACCTAGTTGGTTAGCTTTAGCTACATGAAGATTCATGGCAATGAATCTATTGGTAGTAGTATGAGTTGGGATTATGCCGGTTCATTGTTTAGCCAGCTAGCTACCTAGCTAGCTACATGTCTTAACAAAAGACTCCACTTCAGCCGGATTATTACATGACCCATCAAATTAATCACGCCCAGGTGTGTCTGGCTGTGATTACAGCCATTTGTTGTATTTCATTAACATGTGTACATGTCTAGACAATAGTGAGGGGTGGTTATAGCATTTCCTTAACATGACCCATTTATTTAGACAAGTGTGTTGGGTAAGAATCATCTAATAATGATAAACTATTTTTATCTGGACACTTTCTGTTCGTCTTATTGCTACTATGCAAGTAACCTCTTCACTGTACCGTTTACACCTTCTGTATCCTCTATCCTGTTTACACCTTCCTAAAATCCTTAGATTTTATTTGATATAGCATGCGTTTACAAAATGGCCTCACGTGAATCCTTAAAGAGATGGGTGGGGCTACGGTTTAAGAAGGTGTGAATGATGCTGAATGGGGGTAGACAAAGAAAAGCTCTCCAGTAGGTGTACCAAAATAATCAAGGGCCATTTTCTCAAAAGTGGGGTTACAAGTTTATCAACCTTCAAAGCAGAATGACTTTCCCATTGTTCCTCAACTGCAGTGTATGTAATACCATTTTCTAGCTCTGAGTCTCTACTTTTATCCAATATAAAAAACACAAGCTCAAAAACTACATAAGACCGAATCGAGGCGGTCGGCAACATATGACTAACACCACGGTTTACTACCAATCTGATACAAAGAGAGCAATGCTGTCTGATAGTGGGGGGTAGATCTTTCTTTCTCTTTCTTCTTGTCATTTCTACAATCTCTTACAACAGGCGAAATGAACTCTCTCCACAACAGACTTCCTGTCAGATTGAGAGACAGTCAACACTGTTTTGTGCCAATGGGCTAGGGGTTCTGGGGAAAGACGACCTCACAACATGGCGTTAAACAGCTCAAAGTGTTTTTTTGTCTGAGCCTCTGGAGGAATGTGCGCCGCCTAGTGGGCCACTTTTGGTAAACAGAATTGACGCTGCGGGATGAACCAATGTGAAGGCTGGTTGAGTAACAAACACCCAACAAGGAAAATATACACACATAGGCCCTGCAGAGGACAGTTGAAGGTGAAATTAAAGCTTGTGTGACTGACTGGGTTTGAACCTGGGCGGTCTTTGTGCCACAAGATTGTTATCCCACAGAGCTAAAGCCTTGGCATTCGCTTGGGGAGCTAATACAAGTCACGCAAACATACACACATGCAGTGTAAACAGAAATAAGCATTGCTCTAGACTTTACAACAATTCACGTCTGTACCATGACACATTTTCAGCAGTAAAAATATCAGTGGCCAATACCTAAATGTAAACCGTCTCTCATTCCACTCTTGTGTAAATGTCAGTTTGCCGCTTATAGCACACAACGTGGCACAGTGCAGCACTGGACTCCAGACAAGGGGCACACTACAGCACTACACCACCAGGCCACTTTGTGACCTCCTTGAATTCAACACACCTCCTAGCCACAAGAGAGCAAGATGCCAGCTCTGTGTGTCACACAGACATCACCACACACTGCTGTGGCAGCACTACACAGTCCAGTCAAACTGTCTCCACCTATCACACTGCTCTCTTGAAGCTGCCCTAAGGGGTGATTGGTGGAAGCAGACATGGACTGTGTGCTTGATGTACTGGTCAATTATTCAATTGTAGCATTTGCTATTAAAGTTCATAAGGCCGTTCAGTTTTAGAGGCACAAACCTTTTATAATATTACATAAAAAGGAAAAAACTCCAGCCCACTGGTGATCTACAAGACGCTCTGTATAATTAATGGATCTTACAAACAACGTTTCCATTTTAATTAAATTGTTTGTGAAATATCGGAGATATGAATAAAACAAATGCATGGTCAGCCTTGCATACAGCCAGGACCATGGGGCTCTGCTGTTCTCAAACTGTGTGCTCAGCTGTGACCCTACCCAGAAAGCCACAGGCCCTCCCCAAACGCTTTCCTAATGCTGCATGGCACAGTCAGCAGCTGACAGAGGGCCCATTACAGTTACCTCAAAGGCACTCAAGTGTTTTCTCCATAGACAATTCTTATGTAATGAAATATACTGTACATGAACATCTCGAAGGTTGACCAGTGTAAGACCTGATGAAGCGTTGTTTTGATAAACCTTTTATTGAACATATCTTTTTATATCCAGTGTCCTGCTTAAAAACACTGGATGTGCTTGTATGTAATACTTTCAAATACATAACATGCACATCCGTCTGGTATGTCGCTCTGTATATCATCACCAGAGGCAGGCATGTTTGGAACTGCCACTGCCCAAGGTTAACATGGAACCTGCTACCAGCCAACATCTCTGCTCCATAGTATTTAGCCTGCAAGTGAACTGTGTCTGTCACTATGCTGAAGAGACTGAGACTGAGAAATGAATGTATTTTATTTCCAAGTCATGTTCAAAGAACTGACTATACACCACCACTTCAACACACCAATATAATGTAGTTTACGAAAGCTCAATAGGTAAGGCTGGTCTGAATGGCTCGTCACTTTATATTAATCTAGTAAACTCATATAATTCACATTGCTTCCTATCTCACTCATCAGCATAGCAGGTATTTACACTGAGTGTACAAAACATTAGGAACACATGCTCATTATCACTCGTGCAATAATCAGTTTCCTTTCTTTCAACCAATGGGCATGAATCTAGGGGAGTATTTATATGTCAACTCAAACCTTGTGTCTCCCACTTGCTGTTTTGCAGCAACAGTCTTCTAACGACCTTCCACCTGCCCACCACCACAAACTGAAGGCCTGTCATCGGATCCCTGTTCTCCCAGCGGGGGGGGGAGTTAGGGCAGCTGCCCAGCATAGGGACACCTGTCATCAGCATCTGGGTCTGAGGAGCATTCCTCGGAGACGAGGCCTACCCAAAACTATTCAATAACATTCCATAATGTATTCTGTCTCTGTGGTCATTCAGTTAAGCTTATAGTTGATTGAACTGCCATTAGACATGTGTGCAGAGACACAAGAGGAGAGGCTGAGGGAATGAGCTCAGTTACTGTTGAGTATTAAGACTATAAGACATTGTAGCTGCCATTGGGACATGGTGGAGAACACTGAGCAGTCTGTGAGCTATGGCTGCCACATAAAACAACACAAAGGCAAAGACATTTAAAATCAATCCTCCTCAAACACTCTTCTCGGTTCGGCTCTTGATAGCTTTAGAACTTTCCTGAGAAAAAGGGATTTGCAATTGTACCCTTTAATCCTGTTCCTCCCTCACATAGGAGGATAAGATCATGAGCTTGACAGTTGAGAAGTTCAGTTTCGTCAAATATAAAGCATTTTTTGGTTCCTTCATGATAGAAGAGCTGTCAAGGTCAATGTGAGATGAGGAGTTATTGATATTAGATACAATACTATTATACATTTATTTATGCACTGTATGTTCTTCTCTACCTTGAAAAATAAACAAAAGCTGTAGTTCATCCCTGTCTAATCTAATTTTGCTCGAAACCATCTTCGGGTATCAGGTATGTCCTTCGTAAAGTTTGTAGGACAGTTTTGTGTATCTTTCATTGCTTTGAGCCTATGTTTGTCCTGGTACATATTTGTTTTGTTCTGGGTCAGTATTTGCCTTCTCTTCATGCCTGTGGGGTTTACTCTAATTGTTCTACAGCATCAGCATGTCATTGTTTGGAGCGCTCTTTGTGTCAGCTCTTGTCAGAGTTGTACTCCAGTACTCTTCAGGCGAGGTACAACATTATTCTACTCTACTCGTCTCCCACCCAGCATAGATTTGTCTGTAGTAGTTGTTAACTTTGGAGATAACTCTGAGGAAGGTCGATTGAAAGGAATGTAACTAAAACCCGCCTGAATCATGTCTGCCTCTCCTCATGTCAGCACTACATCATACTGGGAGCATCTACATCTGTATCTAGACAGGACAGATAAAAAAGAGACAGACATGGGTAAGGAGACAGTTTTGAAAGAGAGTGAGAGAAAAAGAGAGTTTGTGTGTAAGAGAGAGAGCGAGGTAGAGAAAAAGAGAGAAAGAGAGAGACCGTTTGTGTGTGTGAGAGAGAGAGAGAGAGAGAGAGAGAGAGAGAGAGAGAGAGACTTGTGTGATTGTAATGTTTACTGTTAATTTTTTATTGTTTATTTCACTTTTGTTTATTATCTATTTCACTTGCTTTGGCAATATTTCCCATGCCAATAAAGCCCTTTGGATTGAAGACCCATGGTTGGCTGTCTGCTGTGGAAATATGATATGTCTCTGTTGTCTGGCAATAACAAAGTTGTGGCCAGATGACTGACTCCAAGGATCTGTTATTGGTCTGTTTCCTGATTTGGTTGCTCCAGTCTGAGCCCTATATTGACATAAATGTAGTCATGTCATTGTAGAGTTATCTGATTATAGACAGTCTGTTTCATATGATTGTTGTTCTGTCCAGTTTGACCCACTTACAGAGTGTGTGTGACTATAGGTGTGTCACATTATTATGGCTTGGTCCATTGTAGGCCCGGGAGCCTGTATTATGATTCTGACCCAGTTTCAGGCTTCTGCTGTGGCTAGAATGAGATGCAGAGCCTGACTCAGATACATGTGGGATAATAATCGCACCCTCAGGTCAGAAAACCCAGTCCAAGCCATGATGACCCAGTCACAGGGGTAACACAGAAAGAGACAACACCCTTGTTTCAAAACAAGTCCTTAGATGTAAAGTAGGTTACTGTAGGTTTTTACAGTGGGATCATCACTTGAGTAAGTATGCACTATTCTATACATTGAAATGAATGGCTCCCTTTTAGTCCACTTGAAAATGTCACTTTCTTTTTGAATCAACTGAGGCAACAACATTGATATGTTCAGACTTCGGGTTATGTCACTCATAGTTATGTAACTCAACAGGTGCTCCCCCTATCACCCCCACCACCCCGGCACATTCCCCCCTCTCATCACTGCATCCTGCTGTCTTTAGAGGTAACAGCAGAGTTTCTGCTGTGATATTCATGTTAATCACACAGAATCACACACTGACACACACACACACACTGCCTATAGGGGGAGCCGTGGATATTGTGCTGTGACATTCATGGACCCATCGCTCAGGGTCCTACAGACACCAGCTTTATGTAACAAAGAGACTGCAGCCAGTGGAGTCTTTTAAAGAAGTGTTTGACATTTAGTAAAGAGAGGGACACTACTACTCCATTTTACATATATACAGTGAGTGTACAAAGCATTAGGAACATGTGGTAATACGCTATGGTGATCTGTGTGTCAGGTGCAGCACTTTTGACAGAGAATAACAGTTGACTGCACCTTTAACTCTACTCTCCTATTACTAAGGATGACCAACCTCTATTGTCTTAAAGCCTTGTAATTTGGATCATCTACATGTGTTAAACCTGTCTGGGGATGTGTTTGAACATTGCATAGAGAAGACATACACTGAGTGTTCAAAACATTAGGAACACCTGCTCTTTCCATGACATAGACTGACCAGGTGAATCCAGGTGAAAGCTATGATCCCTTATTGATGTCACTTGTTAAATCCACTTCAATCAGTGTAAATGAAGGGGAGGAGACAGATTAAAGAAGGATTTTTAAGCCTTGAGACAATTGATACATGGATTGTGTATATGTGTAATTCAGAGGGTGAAAGATCAAGACAAAATATTTAAGTACCTTTGAACAGGGTATGGTAGTAGGTGCCAGGCGCCACGTTTTGAGTGTGCCAAAAACTGCAACGCTACTGGGTTTTTCACACTCAAATGTTTCCTGTGGGTATCAAGAATGGTCCACCACCCAAAGAACATCCAGCCAACTTGACACAACTGTGGGAAACATTGGTGTCAACATGGGCCAGCATCCCTGTGGAAAGCTTTCGACACCTTGTAGAGTCCATGCCCTGACTATTTGTGGCTGTTCTGAGGGCAAAAGCGGTGCAATATAAGAAAGGTGTTCCTAATGTTTTGTACACTCAGTGTAGTCTATGTCTTTAAACATTTCACCCAATCCTAAATCAAACCCTTTCCACTGGATCTCCACAAGTGTCTTTCAGGTAGGGGCTAGGTTGACAGCCATTTCAAACAGAGATACATTTGCACTGAAAATAGATTTCACTCTAACACAAAACATGTATTGAGAAAATAATATTTAATAATGGTTTATAAAGATAGCTAATGGCAATCAACCAATCATTATTCGCCATGGTAAAAGGTCTACTCATATTTTTTCAACAACATCAGAACAAAAAATATGATAATATATCAATATACAGATAAACAGAAATTACATTTGTATGATTTTCTAAGTGCATCTTTAATCAGATCTAGAGACTCACTGTCATCTCTCTCTCTCTCATGTAATATTATTACCATTACCTGCAATGCCATCTACCTTCTTCGGGACTACAGTAGAAATAACTAAAAAACAAATCAAAGTTTAAAAAAATCTCTCTGTCTCAGTAGCAGAAGAAGTTGAGCCTTTCCTCACAGTCTCTGTTCTCCCAGCATCTTCCCTCCCATGACAGGGCCCCACAGTGGAGGTTCCAGGCTGAACATTGGGGCCTGTCCCTGGAACCAGGCCTCGAACTCCAGGGGGTCACCATTCAACCAAATCAAATGTTATTGGTCGCATACACATATTTAGCAGATGTTATTGCGGGTGTAGCGAAATGCTTATGTTCCTAGCTCCAACAGTGAAGTAGTATCTAACAAAACACAACAATACACACAAATCTAAAAGTTAAATAATGGAATTAATAAATATATACATATTAGGACGAGCAATGTCAGAGTCCATTCACCCACTGCCAGCTGCCAGCCAGGTACCGCAGGCCCGTATACAAGTGGTCCTTCTGGGCCTCCTGGCTGTCCTCACAGGCCAGATCCAGCTTAGTCTCAGAGAGCAGGCTGACCAGGTCAGTATCGTTCTCCTTACAGTACTCCAGAGCCTCCTCCCACGTCTTATTCTCCTTCACCAGACTGAACCAGGTTTTCCTCTAGGATTTTGTCTGTGCTTACATGCAGCTCTATTTAGTTTATTTTTATCAACAACAACAAAAAACTCCCTAGTCCTGGCCGATGAGAAGCATACCCATAACATGACGCAACCACCACTATGCTTAAAAATATGAAAAGTGGTACTCAGTGATGTGTTGTGTTGTATTTGTACCAAACATAACTCTTTGTATTCAAGACAAAAGTTCATTTCTTTGCCACATTTTTTGCAGTATTACTTTAGTGCCTTAATGCTAACAGCATGCTTGTTTAGGGATATGTTTTATTCTGTACAGGCTTCCTTCTTTTCACTATCATTTAGATTAGTATTGTGGAGTAACTACAATGTTGTTGATCCATCCTCAGTTTTCTCCTATCACAGCCATTAAACTCTGTAACTATTTAAAATCACCATTGGCCTCAAGGTGGAATCCCCGAGCAGTGTCCTTCTTCACTGGTAACTGAGTTAGAAAAGACCCCTGTATATTTGTAGTGATTGACTGGATGTATTACTACACCATCCAAAGCATTTTTAATTACTTCACCATGCTCAAAGGATATTCAATGTCTACTAATAGGTGCCCTTATTTGCGAGGCATTGGAAAACCTCCCTTGTCTTTGTTGTTAAATCTGTGCTTGAAATTCATTGCTTGACTGCAGAGGGACCTTACAGATAATTGTGTGTGGGGTACAGAGATTGGGTAGTCATTCAAAAATCATGTTAAAAACTTTTATTGCACACATAATCCATGCAAATTTATGTGACTTAAGCAACATTTTACTCCTGAACTTATTTAAGCTTGCCATAACAAAGGGGTTGAATAGTTATTGACTCAAGATATTTCAGCTTTTCATTTTTTATTAATTTGTTAAAATTTCTAAAAACATAATTTCACCTTGACATTTTGGGGTATGGTGTGTAGGCCAAAATCTAAATGTAATCCATTTTAAATTTAGGCAGTAACACAATGTGGGAAAAGTAAAGGGGTGTGAATACTTTGCTGGCATTCTAGGCAGAGTTCCTCTCTCCAGTGTCTGTGTTCTTTTGCCCATCTTAATCTTTTATTTTTATTGGCCAGTCTGAGATATGCCTTTTTCTTTGCAACTCTGCCTAGAAGGCCAGCATCCCAAAGTCGCCTCTTTTCTGTTGACGTTGAGACTGGTGTTTTGCGGATACTATTTAATGAAGCTGACAGTCGAGGACTTGTAAGGCGTCTGTTTCTCAAACTAGACACTTTAAAGTACTTGTCTTCTGTGAGCAAAATTGCAAGATTACGTTATAATACTTTTATTGCATCAAATGGTTGTTTTATGCAACAGAATAGAGGGTTCTTATAACTCCATTGTGTCTGTGTGAACTGAAAGTGGGCCTCTGGGAGATGACTGTGACAGGAGATTTACGATGTCCTTTGGGTGATAAAACCTAAAGAGACCGCATTCCAGAGCATGAGTTAATGTTTCTGTTGTATAAGGTACCAGGGAGAGATGACCCCAGGGCCAGACCTTAGTCTCTACACAAAGATAACTGTTTTTACAGCAGATACTGTCTGCTGTGAATTATAAGTATATTTCATACAAATCTTAACCTTGTGACCCATTCCTGGGTCGATCTGTTCTGTTGTTCGTCATGTAGACTGAAAGGGGTGTATCTTGGCTATAAAAGAACTTTGTACTTTTGTCTCGGGGCTCTCAATGACTCATCTGAGGGTGATTCGTCGACCAGCCATCATTATCGTAGAGCACTCAATCGATTCACTTTATATGTGTGTGTTGTATTGACCTGCTCCTTTATTAATTAAGTGAATAAAGATTTAGTTTAAGTATTACTCTGACTTGTGTGATAAGTTTGTCTCTCCTCATTTGATTGTAAAGAAATTAACCACCACACCTCTTGCTCAGTTGTGCACCGGGGCCTCCCACTCCTCTTTCCATTCTGGTTAAAGCCAGTTTGCGCTGTTCTGTGAAGGGAGTAATACACAGCGTTGTACGAGATCTTCAGTTTCTTGGCAATTTCTCGCATGGAATAGCCTTAATTTCTCAGAACAAGAATAGACTGACTAGTTTCAGAAGAAAGTTCTTTGTTTCTGGCCATTTTGAGCCTGTAATCAAACCCACAAATGCTGATGCTCCAGATACTCAACTAGTCTAAAGAAGGCCAGTTTTATTGCTTCTTTAATCAGAACAACTGTTTCCAGCTGTGCTAACATAATTGCAAAAGGGTTTTCTAATGATCAATTAGCCTTTTAAAATTATAAACATGGATTAGCTAACACAACGCGCCATTGGAATACAGGAGTGATGGTTGCTGATAATGGGCCTCTGTGTGTCTATGTAGATGTTCCATAAAAAAATCTGCCGTTTCCAGCTACAATAGTCACTTACAACGTTAACAATGTCTACACTGTATTTCTGATCAATTTGATGTTATTTTAATGGACGAAAAATGTGCTTTTCTTTCAAAAACAAGGACATTTTTAAGTGACCCCAAACTTTTGAACATATATATACATATATATAAAGAGAATGGCAAGCATCCAAGCATCAAATCAGTATTTGCCATGGTACAAGGCCTATTGTAATTTTTAGAAGACAAAATAAGATAACATACACTATATATACAAAAGTATGTGGACAACCCTTCAAATTGGTGGATTCGGCTATTTCGGCCATGCAATCTCCATAGACAAACATTGGCAGTAGAATGGCCTTAGTTAAGAGCTCAATGACTTTCAATGTGGCACTCCCAAACTGCCTCTGGAAGCAACGTCAGTACAATAATTGTTCATCGGGAGCATCATTAAATGGGTTTCCATGGCTGAGCAGCCGCACACAAGCCTAAGATCACCATGAGCAATGCCAAGCGTCGGCTGGAGTGATGTAAAGTTTGCCACCATTGGACTCTGGAGCAATGGAAACGCATTTTCTGGAGTGATACATCACACTTCACCATCTAGAAGTCTGACGGACAAATCTTTGTTTGGCGGATTCCAGGACACTGATGTTGGGCGATTAGGCCTGGTTTGCAGTCAGCGTTCCAATTCAACCCAAAGGTGTTTAATGGGGTTGAGGTCAGGGCTCTGTGCAGGCCAGTCAAGTTTTTCCACACCGATCTCAACAAACCATTTCTGTAAGTACCTTGCTTTGTGCACGGGAGCATTGTCATGTTGAATCAGGAAAGGGCCTTCCCCAAACTGTTGCCACAAATTTGTAAGCACAGAATTGTCTAGAATGTCATTGTATGCTGTAGTGTTAGGATTTCCCTTCCCTGGAACTAAGGGGCCTAGCCCAAACCATGAAAGACAGTCCCAGACCATTATTCCTCATCCACCAAACTTTACAGTGCATTCGGGCATTACTATGCATTCGGGCAGGTAGCGTTCTCCTGGCATCTGAATAAACGTCCGTCAGACTGCCAGATGGTGAAGCATGATTCATCACTCCAAAGAACACATTTCCACTGCTCCAGAGTCCAATGATAGCGAGCTTTACAGCACTCCAGCCGATGCTTGGCATTGCTCATGGTGATCTTAGGCTTGTGTGCGGCTGCTCAGCCATGGAAACCCATTTCATGAAGCTCCTGGCGAACAATTCTTGTGCTGATGTTCTGTGAGCTTGTGTGGCCTACCACTTTGCGGCTGATCCGTTCTTGCTCCTAGAGGTTTCCACTTCACGATGAAAGCATTTACAGTTGACTGGGGCAGATCTAGAAGGGCAGAAATTCGATGAAGTGACTTGTTGGAAAGGTGGCATCCTATGACAGTGCCCCGTTGAAAGTCACTGAGCTCTTCAGTAAGGCCATTCTGCTGCCAATGTTTGTCATGGAGATTGCATGGCTCTGTGTTCGATGTTATACACCTGTCAGCAACGGGTGTGGCTGAAATAGCCAAATCCACTAACTTGTCCACATACTTTTGTATATATAGTGTACCATCTGTGCATAATTGGCTATACTCCACATATAAGCATCTTACAGCGATGACTATCTCAGATGACCATGAAAGTCAGAAAGCTCCAATACATGTAGGTAGGTAGGTAGGTAGGTGTGTGTGTGTGTGTGTGTGTGTGTGTGTGTGTGTGTGTGTGTGTGTGTGTGTGTGTGTGTGTGTGTGTGTGTGTGTGTGTGTGTGTGTGTGTGTGTGTGTGTGTGTGTGTGCGTATTGGCATGCTTAAACTGCAAAGTGATATTGTAGATGATGCCTAATTAGATAGTTAGGTGTCAGAGCTGTGACCTGAGTTCTGAGAGGGAGACTTCTCTGCTCTCCTCGGGGTGACTTTGGCACCTCTACTCCACAGAGCCCACAATACTCAGCAGAGTGACAGGTGACCCGCCTGACCCCAACACACACACCCCGGACAGGAACCGGTGTCAGCCATGTGGGAGTCTCCTTCTAGTCCCCAACACGTTTTTTTTCTGACCTTAAAGTTATCTTATGTTGTGATGAATTCACATCCCATGTCATTGGTATGGTATTTCTGCCTAAACCTCAAATGAATAGAAAAGATAAGAGCTGAATAAAATCCTGAATGTGCACTGCTTATCTTTACCATTCTCTTTGGATTGAATCATATGGATCTACATAACAGGTTGCCTGGGACATTAACTTATTTCATAAGTACACTCCAGTTTTGAGGTTGAAAACATCTCAAAGTGAGCAGCACCTCCAACGTGTTTGGTAGGGCACCTCAGTCACCTCTCTCTGACTCTGTCCAAGCACAGTACAACAGTGACACCTGTCGGGAAAAGTCTGTAATCTGTTGCCGAGAAATTGTTTTTACTTTCCTGCGTTAGTAAGTGCGAACAATTGTACAAACCGCATATGTAACAACTTCATGACATATTATTAAATATAAATCTAATATAATATATATATTTTTAAAATAACGAATTATGCGACTGAAAGTCCAATAAAGATACAGCAACCTTTCATATCATATACCAATGTGTTTTTACATGGCACATTTTACACAACAGCTAATTTCATAATATACTATGAAACCGCTTAGCTATTATTATCATCTGTGTATATTATCTGTCTAATCGAATCACAAGGAACTGCATGTTGCACGGGTGTTCTGCACGGCCATTATTATCTTTCGTACACAGACACAGACGGGCGGAGCAATCTGGTCCGAGTCTTGTTGTAACGCAGTTCGTCATCTGCAAGGCATATGACGGATTCTGCTTCATAAACAACACACGTAAGTGCAATGAATATGCGCCTCGAATAACAAACTATTGGCATAAAATACTTATGATATTATTCCCTTGTCGTCAGTGGCGATTTTAGCACGGAAATCTTGGTGGGGCAAAAAACAACAACATGTGGGATGCAATTCCAGCAAAGCCACTACACAACCCTAAACAATACATGAAGTGCACTATGATGGTGACAAATGTTGCCCACAAACTGTTAGAGCCTACATAAAGCTGTCCCAACAGCAGAGTCCCAAAACTTCACAACTGCTACACCTGGCTATCAACGGAGCTTTGTCTTGCAGCGAAAGAGTTCATTCTGTCTCATTTACGGCCTTTTAAAAAAACATAGCTGATATGTCTGACTTGCTTAATCCTCCTGTTGTGTTCGTTTCATGTTAATTCATTCTGTGTTCCCGGTCCAAATTGCCGGACCATTATAGCTGATTATAAATCCATAATAATACATATATGATCACCTAATGTTGTGTTAGATATTTTTATCAACTTAAGTAATTGTGAACATTACAAGTTTACAAGAACATTACATCTTGTATTTGCTATTTATGGCCTGTAGGCCTCATTGACCTGAGCTCATACAACTAGTTTTTGAGTTAAAAAAACATAATGTATGGATTATTTTGACTATAGCAAATTCTCAGATGAAACATATTGTGCTATTTATCACAGACTACTTTGTGTCCAAGTTTAACAAGGATTCTCTCCTCTAGTGTCATGATCAAAGATATGATCAAGAGCCTCACATACAGTATATCGTTTGGTCATTGTGTTGCCACAGAATGAATTGTGAGCAAGACCTCAAAAAAACTTTATATACAAGAGCTGCAAGAAAAGTTCAAGAAAAGTTATTATTGAAACAATGTTGCTATTGTGAGAATGCCACAGGTGTGTTTCCCTGGGGGAAATATTCTATTGGGAAAAGGTTCCCGTGGGGGTTGCCATGGAAGCCAAGAAGGGGAGTGAGGTGTGTGTGTGTGTGTGTGTGTGTGTGTGTGTGTGTGTGTGTGTGTGTGTGTGTGTGTGTGTGTGTGTGTGTGTGTGTGTGTGTGTGTGTGTGTGTTCAAACACATCCATGTGGGGGTCTGGGAGGAGAAGTGTGTCCATCTGATGAATGGGCATGTGCCGGAACTCAATTTTATACACTAATTGTAGTCTCACCCATCTAATGACCGGGAACACCATAGGTGTTCAAAGGTTAAATAAAACACCCAACATTTTATGAAAATCATCAAAATGTGTTTTGTGTGTTCAGATGCCCTGTGTGGACAAAGTCATGGAACCTTATGACAATTAAATGAACTACATTTTTCAGAGAGAACTTTAAATCGGTCCAATTCGACCGGAACACAGCAGGAGGGTTAAACAAATGTGGTTTCTACTGACAATTGATGTACAAACTATGGCATAAGGGGACGACAAGCAGAAGAGGCAATCTGTTATTTCGACTAAGACATTAATGAGCGAGCTAGGACGGACGTAGTAAATATAACTGTTTGTTCAGCACTTTTGAAATGTACAGCAACAGAATTCAGAACATGGGCCGTTCTTACAGTGTTCTCCCTGTACACCAAGTCAGAACCATAGGATAAATAAAGGGGTCATATAAACAATGAAAGCTCTTACAATATTCAATGATTATATTTCTCAAAAACAGTTTATAGGCTACATGTGGACCACCAAGTCAGAACAGTAGGTGAAATTAAGAGGTGAAAATAGACCAAATTATTAGGGTGAGGCACGTGGGCTAATAACAGCTTAACTGTTAACAACTTTCTTAGCTACAGTATACATATCTCCCTGGCATATTACATCATTTATACAGCAGCATACAAGACATTAGACTCACCTTGTTGTGCTGTGCTCACTTGAACAGGAAGGTGGCGTGGCGGTCCTTCGTGGGCAAATTTTATCATCAAACTTTGTCATCAATGTCTGGCATTCTCTGGATTTATGGTGCTTTCAAGACAACTGGGAACTCAGGGGGAAAAAGGTAGAATCATAATGACGTCAGTGATCTTCAGGTTGTAGCTCTAGAACGAGGCCCGAGTTCCGAATGTACAATTCCGAGTTGGATGAAAGTTCAAAACGTTTTTCCCCGAGTTTACAGTTGTCTTGAACTCACTAAAGTCAGATTTTGCAGTTCAGAGTTAACAGTTGTTTTGAGCGCGGCACAAATCATGCTTCATTGACAGCATGGTCAATGTTGAATGTTTATCATTTTAAAACTAGGAAAAGAGCCATTCCACCACACAGCCACTCTGCTGAATAGCAGGCTAGTGATTGCTTTGCAATAATTGCAGTTAGCCACTGATTCCTTCCAAACCACTCATTGTTGAATTTGCGATTTCCAACATTTCCAATGTTTATGGCCAATGGTCAATGAGCACGGATACGTTTTATCTATAATTTCTCTTCATATGACAAGGATTAAAAAGGATTTGCCAGTAGATTGTGGACTTGATTCATGATGATGACTGCTAGCTAAGATTTTTAAAGTATGATGTTGACATGATCAGTCCAATCAAAGCTACTGTGCAAAAAGCTACTGTACATATAACGTGATTTGACGTAATTTTATCTGTGGCCAATGACATTCAGCCTTCTTGGATGAGCCCTTCTAATGACTCTATGGCATCACTCAAGGGGCTAGAATTTAAGATCTCCCCTTAGACTTGGCGGTGACGTAGTGTCCCCATGAGTGACAGAACACTGAGCCAATGACGTCGCAACGCTCCGTATTTTCTGCTGGCTTGCCCCACCACCACAGAAAGCACTGAGCAGGGCTGAAACACCTGCATTTTGGAGCTGCCTTACTCAAGAAAACAAAAAAAAGACCAGCATTTATATGCTGCGTTATTAACTCAATGATGTACAGTATATATTTTTTTTTACATTGTTTGCAAACTGATATGTGACACGTTTAATGACAAAATAACATGCAAGACAGGAAGGGCCCCCTCCCCCCAAAAACATACTAAAAATGCGGGGCTCAAAACAGGTGCGACTCTGCCCTGAATGACAAGTCGCCACTGCTTGTCGTGCTGTTTGGCAGTGTTAAATAAAACGCATTTTTTACACATAAGTATGTGGACACCTTCAAATAAGTGGATACCGGCTATTTCAGCCACACCCGTTGCTGACAGGCGTATAAAATCAAGCACACAGCCATGCAATCTCTATAGACAAACATTGGCAGTAGAATGGCCTTACTGAAGAGCTCCATGACTGTCAACGTGGCACCGTTGTAGGATGCCACCTTTCCAACAAGTCAGTTCGTCTAATTTCTGCCCTGCTAGAGCTGCCCTGGTCAACTGTAAATGCTGTTATTGTGAAGTGGAAACGTCTAGAAACAACAATGGCTCAGCCGCGAAGTGGTAGGCCTCACAAGTTTGGTGGAGGAGGAAGAATGGTCTCAGGCTGATTTTTATGGATCGGGCGAAGGCCCTTAGTTCCAGTGAAGTGGAATTGTAACACTACAGCACACAATGACAGTTTGGCGAAGGCCCTTTCCTGTTTCAGCATGACAATGCCTCCGTGCACAATGCGAGGTCCATAGAGAAATGGTTTGTCTAGAACGGTGTGGAAGGACTTGACTGGCCTGCACAGAGCCCTGACCTCAACCCCATCAAACACCGTTGGGATGAATTGGAACGCCGACTGAGCCAGACCTAATCGCCCAACATCAGTGCCCAACCTCACTAATGCTCTTGTGGCTGAATGGAATCAAGTACCTGCAGCAGTGTTCCAACATCTAATGGAAAGCCTTCCCAGAAGAGTGGAGGCTGTTATAGTAGCAAAGGGGGGACCAACTCCATATTAATGGTCATGATTTTGGAATGAGATGTTCGACAAGCAGGTGTCCACATACTTTTGGCCTCAGTCTATAAAAAAAGTGGTCAGATGAAGCAGATGCTAAACTACAGGACTGTTTTGCTATCACAGACTGGAACATGTTCCGGGATTCTTCCGATGGCATTGAGGAGTACACCACATAAGTCACTGGCTTTATCAATAAGTGCATTGAGGACGTTGTCCCCACAGTGACTGTACGTACATACCCCAACCAGAAGCCATGGATTACAGGCAACATTCGCACTGAGCTTAAGGGTAGAGCTGCCGCCTTCAAGGTGCGGGACTCTAACCCGGAAGCTTACAAGAAATCCAGCTATGCCCTACGAAGAACCATCAAACAGGCAAAGCGTCAATACAGGGCTAAGATTGAATCATACTACACCGGCTCCGACTCTCGTCTTATGTGGCAGGGCTTGCAAACTATTACAGACTACAAAGGGAAGCACAGCCGCGAGCTGACCAGTGACACGAGCCTACCAGACGAGCTAAATAACTTCTATGCTCGCTTCGAGGCAAGCAACACTGAGGCATGCATGAGAGCATCAGCTGTTCCGGACGACTGTGTGATCACGCTCTCCGTAGCCGACGTGAGTAAGACCTTTAAACAGGTCAACATACACAAGGCTGCGGGGCCAGACGGATTACCAGGACGTGTGCTCCGGGCATGTGCTGACCAACTGGCAGGTGTCTTCACTGCCATTTTCAACATGTCCCTGATTGAGTCTGTAATACCAACATGTTTCAAGCAGACCACCATATTCCCTGTGCCCAAGAACACAAAGGCAACCTGCCTAAATGACTACAGACCCGTAGCACTCACGTCTGTAGCCATGAAGTGCTTTGAAAGGTTGGTAATGGCTCACATCAACACCATTATCCCAGAAACCCTAGGCCCACTCCAATTTGCATACCACCCAAACAGATCCACAGATGATGCAATCTCTATTGCACTCCACACTGCCCTTTCCCACCTGGACCAAAGGAACACTTATGTGAGAATGCTATTCATTGACTACAGCTCAGCGTTCAACACCATAGTACCCTCGAAGCATCACTAAGCTAAGGATCCTGGGAATAAACACCTCCCTCTGCAACTGGATCCTGGACTTCCTGACAGGCCGCCCCCAGGTGGTGAGGGTAGGTAGCAACACATCTGCCACGCTGATCCTCAACACTGGAGCTCCCCAGGGGTGCGTGCTCAGTCCCCTCCTGTACTCCCTGTTCACCCACAACTGCATGTCCAGGCACGACTCCAACACCATCATTAAGTTTGCAGACGACACAACAGGGGTAGGCCTGATCACCGACAACGACGAGACAGCCTATAGGGAAGAGGTCAGAGACCTGGCCGGGTGGTGCCAGAATAACAACATATCCCTCAACGTAACCAAGACTAAGGAGATGATTGTGGACTACAGAAAAAGGAGGACCGAGCACGCCCCCATTCTCATCGACGGGGCTGTAGTGGAGCAGGTCGAGAGCTTCAAGTTCCTTGGTGTCCACATCAACAACAAACTAGAATGGTCCAAACACACCAAGACAGTCGTGAAGAGGGCACGACAAAGCCTATTCCCCCTCAGGAAACTAAAAAGATTTGGCATGGGTCCTGAGATCCTCAAAAGGTTCTACAGCTGCAACATCGAGAGCATCCTGACTGGTTGCATCACTGCCTGGTACAGCAATTGCTCGGCCTCTGACCGCAAGGCACTACAGAGGGTAGTGCGTACGGCCCAGTACATCACTGGGGCTAAGCTGCCTGCCATCCAGGACCTCTACACCAGGCGGTGTCAGAGGAAGGCCCTAAAAATTGTCAAAGACCCCAGCCACCCCAGTCATAGATTGTTCTCTCTACTATGGCATGGCAAGCGGTACCGAAGTGCCAAATCTAGGACAAAAAGGCTTCTCAACAGTTTTTACCCCCAAGCCATAAGACTCCTGAACAGGTAATCAAATGGCTACCCGGGACTATTTGCATTGTGTGCCCCTCCCCCCACTCCTATTTTTACATTGCTGCTACTCTCTGTTTATCATATATGCATAGTCACTTTAACTATACGTTCATGTACATACTACCTCAATTGGGCCGACCAACCAGTGCTCCCCCACATTGGCTAACCGGGCTATCTGCATTGTGTCCCATCCACCACCAGCCAACCCCTCTTTTATGCTACTGATACTCTCTGTTCATCATATATGCATAGTCACTTTAACCATATCTACATGTACATACTACCTCAATCAGCCTGACTAACCGTGTCTGTATGTAGCCTCGCTACTTTTATAGCCTTGCTACTGTATATAGCCTGTCTTTTTACTGTTGTTTTATTTCTTTACTTACCTATTGTTCACCTAATAAATTTTTTGCACTATTGGTTAGAGCCTGTAAGTAAGCATTTCACTGTAAGGTCTACACCTGTTGTATTCGGCGCACGTGACAAATAAACTTTGATTTGATTGATGATGTGTAGTTGGCAGAGGACACTACATCATTTGATATTTGGACAGGGAAAAGGGCATGTGATATTTGAATGGTTGCATGATGAAAATGTAAGGCCATTCCAGAATTTAGTGGCAGTATTACAGCAGAGATGTAGGCTACAAGTAGGACTCATATTTTTCAATTTGTCAAATCAAATTTTATTTGTCACATACACATGGTTAGCAGATGTTAATGCGAGTGTAGCAAAATGTGAAATGCTCCAAGAATGATATGGCTATTTCATGTGGATATGGCTCTTGTTTGCATTATAGTGCCATCGTTGAACTTAAAATAGTTTTTTCATATATTCATAGTAACTATGTAATTACAATGTGTAGTATTAATAGTATGTAATAACAGCCTCAACGCCTCTTCCAGCTCTACAGGTCCAGCATGCCTCTTGGCGACATGAGGACACCCCTGCTGTCCAACTCATTTGACGCCCCAGAGGAACCCCTGCCCTGTGACCCGGGAAACCCCACAGTGGGCATCCTAGGCTCAGGTGATTACTCCCGCTCCCTGGCTGTGCGATTAGTTGCCTGTGGTTATAGGGTAGTGGTCGGCAGCCGTAACCCAAAGCATATAGCCACCGGACAGTTTCCTGATGGGGTTCAGCTTCTCACACAGAGGGAGGCGATGGTTGGCACAGAGAAGGTTGTCTTTGCTGCTCTCTACCCTGAACACTACCACACCCTGTTGGGGTTGAGGGATGTGCTGGCTGGGAAGGTGCTGGTGGATGTGAGCAACGCCACCAAGCTTAACAATGGAGAGCCATCTAACGCTGAGAGGCTAGCAGAGCTGTTCCCAGAGAGCAGAGTGGTGAAGGGCTTCAATGTGGTCTCAGCCTGGGCCCTGCAGACTGGAGCTCATGACGGCAGCAGGCAGGTAAGAGAGTAATCATGTATATACTGTACATACAACTCCACACATTGTATACAGTGGCAAGAAAAAGTATGTGAACCCTTTGGAAATACCTGGATTTCTGCATAAATTGGTCGTAAAATTTGATCTGATCTTCATCTAGGTAACAATAATAGACGAACACAGTCTGCTTAAACTAATAACACACAAACAATTATACATGTTCATGTCTTTCTTGAGCCCGCCGTGTAAACGTTCACAGTGCAGGGTGGGGAAAGTATTTGAACCCTTAATAACTGTTTGACCCTCCTTTGGCAGCAATAACCTCAACCAAACGTGTTCTGTAGTTGCGGATCAGACCTGCACGGTCAGGAGAAATTCCTCTTTACAAAACTGTTTCAGTTCAGCAATATTCTTGGGATGTCTGGTGTGAAATGTTCTCTCGAGGTCATGCCACAGCATCTCAATTGGGTTGAGGTCAGGACTGACTGGGCCACTCCAGAAGCGTATTTTCTTCTGTTGAAGCCATTCTGTTGTTGATTTACGTCTGTGTTTTGGGTCGTTGTCCTGCTGCATCACACAACTTCTGTTGAGCTTCAATTGGCAGACAGATAGCCTAACATTCTCCTGCAAAATGTCTTGATAAACTTGGGAATTCATTTTTCCGTTGATGATATCAAGCTCTCCAGGCCCTCAGGCAGCAAAGCAGCCCCATACCATGATGCTCCCTCCACCATACTTTACAGTTGGGATGAGGTTTTGATGTTGGTGTGCTGTGCCTTTTTTTCTCCACACATAGTATTGTGTGTTCCTTCCAAACAACTCAACTGTAGTTTCATCTGTCCACAGAATATTTTGTAAGTAGCGCTGTGGAACATCCAGGTGCTCTTTTGCAAACTTCAGACGTGCAGCAATGTTTTTTTTAGACAGCAGTGGCTTCTACCGTAGTGACCTCCCATGAACACCATTCTTGTTTAGTGTTTTACGTATTGTAGACTCGTCAACAGAAATGTTAGCATGTTCCAGAGATTTCTGTAAGTCTTTAGCTGACACTAGGATTCTCCTTAACTACATTGAGCATTCTGCGCTGTGCTCTTGCAGTCATCTTTGCAGGACGGCCACTCCTAGGGAGAGTAGCTACAGTGCTGAGCTTTCTCCATTTATAGACAATTTGTCTTACCATGGACTGATGAACATCAAGGCTCTTAGAGATACTTTTGTAACCCTTTCCAGCTTTATGCAAGTCAACAATTCTTAATCTGAGGTCTTCTGAGATCTGTTTTGTTTGAGGCATGGTTCACATCAGGCAATGCTTCTTGTGAATAGCAAACTCAAATTTTGTGAGTGTTTTTTATAGGGCAGGGCAGCTCTAACAACATCTCCAATCTCGTCTCATTGATTGGACTCCAGGTTAGCTGACTCCTGACTCCAATTAGCTTTGGAGAAGTCATTAGCCTAGAGGTTCACATACTTTTCCCAACCTACACTGTGAATGTTTAAATTACGTATTCAATATAGACAAGAAAAATACAATAGTTTGTGTGTTATTCGTTTAAGCACACCATGTTTGTCTATTGTTGTGACTTAGATGAAGATCAGATCAAATTTGATGACCAATTTATGCAGAAATCCAGGTAATTCCAAAGGGTTCACATACTTTTTATTGCCACTGTATGTAGTTATAGACGTCGCACACCGACAGGCATTCACCCACACAATGTGAGCCTCAATTTCTCCTAATCAGTCCTCTCCCCCCTGCCCCTCCCAGGTCCTGATCAGCAGTGACTGTCCTGAGGCCAAGAGAACTGTGATCCAGCTGGCTCGCAGTATGAGTTTCCTGGCCGTGGACATGGGAGGCCTTGCTAGCTCTAGGCACGTTGAGGACGCCCCCCTGCGCCTCTTCCCATCCTGGGGTGGCCCCCTAATGGTCACTTTCCTCCTCATCCTCTTCTTCTACGGCTACAACTTCCTGCGTGGCATTCTCATGCCCTACCTGTCCCGGGGGCAAAACAACTTCTACCAGCTACCCCTGGAGACGGTGAACGAGACGCTGCCAGCAGTGGCCCTGGTGATCCTGGCGCTGGTCTACCTCCCGGGACTGTGGGCTGCCGCACTGCAGCTGGCCCGGGGAACCAAGTACAGCCGCTTCCCCGGCTGGCTGGACCACTGGATGGGGAGACGCAAACAGCTAGGCCTGCTGAGCTTCCTGTGTGCCGGGCTGCATGCGGTCTACAGTATGTGTCTGACCCTGCGCAAGGCTTCTCAATACAGGCTGCTGGATGCAGCGTACAGACAGGTGAGTGGTTGGAGTCAGTTGAACAGGTTGAACTCATAGTCAGTTGAACAGGTTGAACTCATAGTCAGTTGAACAGGTTGAACTCATAGTCAGTTGAACAGGTTGAACTCATAGTCAGTTGAACAGGTTGAACTCAGTCAGTTGAACAGGTTGAACTCATAGTCAGTTGAACAGGTTGAACTCATAGTCAGTTGAACAGGTTGAACTCATAGTCAGTTGAACAGGTTGAACTCATAGTCAGTTGAACAGGTTGAACTCATAGTCAGTTGAACAGGTTGAACTCATAGTCAGTTGAACAGGTTGAACTCATAGTCAGTTGAACAGGTTGAACTCATAGTCAGTTGAACAGGTTGAACTCATAGTCAGTTGAACAGGTTGAACTCATAGCTAGTTGAACATCTATAATCCATCAGTAGTGGACTATCCAAATAAAATGTTACCAACCGTGGTTGGTGATGTCACTGCTGTGGAGCAGTAGGCCGGGGCTGCATTTTGAACTCTCTATGAGTGTGAACATGACGTGACACAGAGTGTGGCTGAGGCCTAATTAACAGACTGACTCCGTTAAGAGCTGCTTGTTGGGGGCAGGATGCTCTCACGCATCCAGCTCTCCCATGGAGCGTTGTTCACAAGTGGGAGAAGGCAGTGCGTGCTCATTAGTTGATCCACAGATTAAGTGTTCCTCTCACACTTATCTCACAGTCTCCCAGTATTTTAATGCTTTTAACTGTATCAGTGAATAATTTGGTTTTCCACTAACCGGACTTTGTGCCCCTTCAGGTGAAGGCGGGAGTGGAGCATTCCTGGGAGGAGCCTCAGGTGTGGAGATCAGACCTTTATCTGTCCTCTGGCATTCTGGGACTTGGTGTTCTGACTCTTCTGGCCATCACATCTCTACCCTCGGTGGGTAACGCTCTCAGTTGGAGAGAGTTCACTTTTGTACAGGTGAGTAGCTAACAGCACGATATTTGACACTTTTGTATGCACCCGTAGTTTATTGCAACATTTTGAGCGGTTTTCTATCACCTGTCTCCAGTCAGGGTTGGGGTACGCTGCCTTGACTCTCTCCATCATGCACACCCTCTTCTTCAGCTGGGACTTTGCTTTCTTCTCATTTGCTTACCCTTACTACATGCCCCCCACATACCTGCTGGCACTGATCCTGCCCTGTCTGGTCCTGGTGGGTCGGCTCTTCCTGGCGCTGCCCTGCCTGGCGTTCAGACTGGCAAAGATACGTCGAGGCTGGGAGAGTCCATGCCACCACCCTCCTCAGACCCAAGAGGACACAGCCAATGGCGTGCTGCCCAGGGACTTGAGTGGTGATGTGTGACGGTCCAATCAAGTAGAGACTCAGTGCAAATCCATTTTCTAGCTCTGATGAAAGGGATAGTTCGTTGTACATATTTTGTCTGACACACACTATGGCACTTTTTAATGCCACTTAATTTTAAAATCCAAATAAGAAACAAACTCAAGAAAAGTGTTACTATTTTTCTAGAAACTGAAATACTGAAAGGTTACCTGACAAGTCCAATATACAACTACCTTCTGTTATGATAAATTATATACGCTCTTTGTTTAACTGGGTTAAGAAACATTAACAGAAATATGTATCATTTTCACTGAGTATCATAGCAAGACAATTCATATTTGACTAGACCTCTAAGCTTCTCTTGGGTAAAGTGAAGACGGATGTGACCACTTTCTGGTCAATTTCAGCATGTTCAAATCTCCAAACCCACTATTCAACTAGATTTACCAACCAGAAGTGCCTGAATTGAGCCTCAACTGAGAAGCTGCACTTGACCCCGAAATAGAAGAAAAATTGAGACAGAAGTCTGTATAAGTGTAACGGATGTGAAATGGCTAGCTAGTTAGCGGGTACGCGCTAATAGCGTTTCAATCGGTTACGTCACTCCCTCTGAGACTTGAAGTAGGGTTTCCCCTTGCTCTGCAAGGGCCGCGGCTTTTGTGGAGCGATGGTTAACGACGCTTCGTGGGTGTCAGTTGTTGATGTGTGCAGAGGGTCCCTGGTTCGCGCCCGTATCGGGGCGAGGGGACGGTCTAAAGTTATACTGTTACATAAGGACATTGGATTAGTGTTAGAGACCTAGTCAATACAGTCCGTCTTTGCTGTTCAGCTGTGTGTTACTGCACTGTCGCTTCCAGACAGACAGTCTGTGTGCAGTGTTGTGGAATATCTTGAGTCAAATATTTGCACAGATACCGGAACTTGTGAATTCAATTTAGACTTTATTACAAACGTAACAGAGCCAAGCCTTTCCATGGAAAATACTAAATTCTCTAATCACAGAGTTCTGACTTTATAGTTTTTCCTGTCTTTACATTGCACATATAGTCACTCCTTGTATGTACATGAACAACTCCTATTGGCCTTATAGTTCTCCCATCTTTGCATTACGTATAGAATCCCCTCCCTCTATGTGAAAATAACTCCTCTTGATCTTTCTCCACCATTATCTTTCCATCTCAGTTCTTACTTAACACCCACATCTGACAGCTGTATAGGTTATAATGGTAGCAGGCCCTGTTCATATATGTTCCATTCCTTATATAGCCACTCTGTCTTAGCACTTCAGTGGACAGTCTAAACACTGCCTGCTAATATTGGAGTCATTAGTTTTGCTACTACAGCAGCTCCAGTACTAACAGCATTATTATGTAAGGAGACTGGACACATCAGTCACAAAACACACAACTACTGTCAACCTGGGAAATGAACAATTAACTGAAGGAAAGTGTCTTCAGCGCACGCACACATAAGGTGCAATATACACTCACCAGCCAGTTTATTAGGTACACCACCCAGTTTATGAAAATGGAGGCGGCATTGAGGCAGTCACAGTTCGATTGAATGTTAAAACGAGTAACCTAAGCAACTGAGTGTGGTATGATCGTCTGGGCCAGGCGCGCTGGATCCAATATCTCAAAAACAGCCTCACTCCTGGGATTTTCACATACGACAATGTCTAGGGTTTACCGAGAATGATGCGACAAACCAAAAATATCCAGTCAGCGCATTCCTGTGAGCGAAAACAGCTCGTTGATGAGAGGTCGAAGGAAAATGTCAAGAATCGTGCACACTAACAGGCAGGCCAAAAACTGACAAATAACTGCGCAGTACAACAGTGGTATGCAGAAAAGTATCTCGGAACGCACTCATCGATCTTTGTCCATACTGGGTTCCACTCCTATCAGCTAAAAATAAGAAGAGGCTCCATTGGGCACGCAATCACCAACACTGTACAATTGAGGAGTGGAAAAACATCACCTGGTCTGACAAGTCCCGGTTCCTGTTGAGTCATGCTGATGGCAGAGTCAGAATTTGGCATAAAGCAGCATGAGTCTATGGACCCATCTTGCCTGGTACAGTGTATAGCTGTGATAAAGGGCCTTTTGTGATTAATTTGTGTGTAATGCAGTACCTTATTTACCTGTAAAAACTAGAATGAGCAAAGCCAGTGGTTTCTCCTGGGATAAGAGTACATTTCTTTTTTCTATTGAATATTAAAGCTTATGTGCCATATTTGGACCCATCTCAGCAAGGGGGAAAATACTTCACTGTACTTATGCAATAAAGCTTTTTAGATGCATCTTTTCAAACCAGTGATTTAATTTGGAATCATGTTTGCAGTAATAAGACAGGCCTTACAGGAAACTAATAAGTACAAAGAAAATCAATGCACAACCATAATCATATTCAACACCACCAGATAAATGATAAGTGCATTTCAGTGGAGATGTATAAAAGAGGCAAAAACATGTTTTATATATATGGCATGTTAAATTAAAATACTCAAACTTAGGTCTGAAGGCACATGTCACCCCCTCAATCTTCCATCCATGTGTATCCTCCATGTCAGATCAGAATCCCCTCTTCCGTGGTGAAGTGTAAACACCCTTACCACCAGGCCGGTTGGGGGTTGGCTTTAAAGAGCTTATAATCCTCTTTCCTGAAGAAGGCCAATTCTGTTTCATTTGCTGAAACAAAAGAAACAGGAATAAAATAAGGCGCTTCACTTTGAGAATATTTCATTACCAGGATGTTGCCTGAATGCACAGTTCCAACTCATAAAATACATGTAGTACACACAAACAGTCTGAATACTTATGTAAATAAGGTATCTTTTTTATTTTTAAAACACTTGCAAAAAAAATAAAAGGGGTCTGAATAATTTTCCGAATGCACATACAGTACCAGTCAAAAGTTTGGACACCTACTCATTCCAGGGTTTCTTTATTTTTTACATTTTAGAATAATAGTGAAGACATCAAAACTATGAGAACACATGGAATCATGTAGTAAACGAAAAAAACTGTTGAACAAATCAAAATATATTTTATATTTGAGATTCTTCAAAGTAGCCACCCTTTGCCTTGATGACAGCTTTGCATTCTCTCAACCAGCTTCATGAGGGAAGGGGAAGGGTACAAAAACATTTCTGCAGCAGTTTGGAACCACGAAGACTATTCCTAGAGCTCGCCACCCGGCCAAACTGAGCAATCGGAGAAGGGCCTTGGTTAGAGAGGTGACCAAGAACCCGATGGACACTGACAGAGCTACAGAGTTCCTCTGTGGAGAATCTTGTTTCTCATGGTCTAAGAGTCTTTCAGGTGCCTTTTGGCAAACTCCAAGCAGGCTATCATGTGCCTTTTACTGAGGAGTGGCTTCCGTCTTGCCACTCTACCATAAAGGTCTAATTGGTGGAGTGCTGCAGAGATGGTTGTCCTTCTGGAAGGTTCTTATATCTCCACAGAGGAACTCTGGAGCTCTGTCAGAGTGACCATGGTTAGGGAGGTGACCAAGAACCCCAAGGCCCTTCT
Source organism: Salvelinus namaycush (assembly GCF_016432855.1). Taxonomy (NCBI): domain Eukaryota; kingdom Metazoa; phylum Chordata; class Actinopteri; order Salmoniformes; family Salmonidae; genus Salvelinus; species Salvelinus namaycush. Next base: position 29,462,001 of record NC_052319.1, read on the forward strand.
CCCCCGATTGCTCAGTTTGGCCGGGCGGCGAGCTCTAGGAATAGTCTTGGTGGTTCCAAACTGCTGCAGAAATGTTCTGGTACCCTTCCTCAGTTCTGTGCCTCGACACAAACTTGTCTCAGAGCTCTAAGGACAATTCCTTCAACCTCATGGCACAGATTTATTTAAAAAAAATAATAATTAAGTATTCCATTTTAGAATAAGGCTGTAATATAACAAAATGTGGAGAAAGTCAAGGGGTCTGAATAATTTCCAACATTACTGTATTTTTATACTGGAGATGTATAGCGGTATGGCCCAGGAAGACCCCATCCGCCACCCCCCCCCGTAACTCTTCCCCTGTGTACAGTATGTGTACAAAAACAAGATGACTATACCAATGCCCGCAGCTCTTAGGGTTAGTCCATCTTGCAGAATAAGCTTGTCATCATCCTCCAAACTCATCACCAACTCATTTGTCTGCAAACAGGACATTTATCATTTTGATTGGCTTTGTAAAACACAATTATTTAGAATAAACAATGGGAAAGATTTAACAGGCTTATTGATATAACTACTGAGTATTTGTAAGGTGTCAAGGAGGATACCTTTGCTCCATGTGCCTGGTGGATGATCTTCATTGTGTCTTCAAATGATACATTGTGTAGAAGTTAAGACATATCAATATACTGCATGTATCAAGAATGCATGCCAAATGGGTCCAACAATGTTTAGTGAAGAATAACCTTGAAATGTTTCGGGCATAATTCTCAAAACATAATCGACTCCTAAACCCTACCATCAAAATCAAATGTCTAGGGCACAGGTGTCAAACTCATTCCACAGAGGGCTGAGTGTCTGCAGGTTTTCACTCCTCCCTTGATTGATGAATTAAGGTCACTGATTAGTAAGGAACTCCCCACACCTGGTTGTCTCTGGCTTAATTGAAAGGAAAAACCTGCAGACACCAAACCCTCCATGGAATGAGTTTGGCAGCACCATACGGGGCAATGCCAATGGTAGGGTAGCAGATTAAACTCAAATCCACGACTGGACTGGAGCTCCGATGATACATACAATTACGTTTTTAATAAAATTAAAAAAAAAAGACTTCTTTCAGCATCAAAAGAATAGCCAGCAATTACAAATGACATTGTTCTTTGTAATTGCGTGCTATTCTTTTGATGCTGAAATAAGTCTCTTTTTATTTTATTAAAAACGTAATTGTATGTAACATCGGAGCTCCAGTCTGCCCACACTAATCGTAGCTATTTGGAAGTAGGCAACAGAAGCCACTACTAAAATGCAGCCATAACTTACCATAGCCAAAATTCTTGAAGGGGGGTGGTAGACCGGCTCTCATGCTAACTTCTAAAAAGGGACAAGTCAACATATATGGAACCAGAAAGGCAGATGATGAAATATTGTGGAGTAACATTTTTCATGATGTAGGGTGTTCACTCACGGCTGTACAATGTAGAGAAAAACGGGGCAATTCAAGAGGGTGGCTCTCGAAATGAATGTAAAAAAGTAATTCTCTTTGCCCTATGTCATCATAAATGACAACTAATCAGACTTTTCTACAATATTATAACTTTAATATACTTGTACTTGATAGTGTTGAAATAAGAACGTTAATTTGCTGTAACCATTGCTAGTTTAGACTGCACCGCTCTTGGATGCATCTCATATTTGGTGTTGTGAGGTGATCCTTGGCTTTCATTGCCTGTAACCGCAATCAATCTACGTTGAGAGGGGACTCTTCTATGGCGTTTTAATTGGAAATATTAAGAACTACACAATACACACATATATATAATTTTAATAGCGGATTTAATTTAGAAAAAGGCCATGTTTTCAGCCACTAGCCGGTCAGTTGAGGTTCGAAGTTAGCCGCGGAGCAGCGCCACAGAGTTATATCCAATTTGTAAGTCGCTCTGGATAAGAGCGTCTGCTAAATGACTTAAATGTAAATGTAAATATTGAGCAGTTACCACTTTTTGATCATGCATCTAACGTTAATGACATTCCATTCACTCTAAACATGCTAAATTCTCAGACTAAATCGTCGGTAACTTTTGAACCATATATGGTAGAAACATGGGGTTTGGCCTGTTGTTTTTCTGACTGAATGTTCTAATGCATTCACATATTTATATAAACCTTGAATTAATGAATTATGTTATGGGTGAACACCCTACATAACGTTTAGCTAGCTACCATAAAAATAAATCATACTTACCATTTTTCACAAACTGGATAAATTCCTGGACCGGTTGATCTAAATTCACGCCACTAAATACAACTGGCTTGAAATTTCGGTGCTCAAAAGACCTTACCAACCGTACAGTTAGGACTGCCTCGCTGGACATACTGTAGCTGGCAAGCTAACGTTAGGTGACTGTTTACTTCTAGCTAGCAAAGCAAATGTCTCTTTACAGTGAAATGTCGACACTGCAGCCCTTTAAGCATATATTGACGCTCATACTAATTTAGAACCCGAGCTGAACCTTTATCGCTAGATACTAGTAAAGATTTGTCTGTTCTTAATAACGTTTCAACAAATAAACACACGCGCTTCCGGGATGACGGACCTTCCGCAAGACAAGAGCAAACGAATTTGTGCTCAAAATGCTCAGACTCGATGTGTTGATATGTCTATAATTTCAATATATATAGTTGTTCACATAACCTCTGAATAAAGCTACGGTTTTGTAAAATATTTAAATATGTTCTTGATAAATATGAATACATATTTTACTTGCCAGTAAATCGTTTTGTCTATTTTTTTGTGTCATACTATTCAAATAGTTAAAAGATCTGAATATACTTAGTTTTCTTTATGTCCACTCTATTATAGGGACCCGAAGGACTACTTAAAACGTCTGTAAATTGGATACAATGCTTTTCCGTTAATGCAGTTCATTGTATTTTACTTCTTGTGAACACTTTATACAAAAAGTACATCTTCATCTGGTACTTATTAAGAGCAACCACATGGTGTGTATGACATCATCCTAAACCTGCAGCTGCTAGGTTACCTTCCTGGCCAACCTGACAACAACAATTCATTCCTGGTCTATCTAACATTCCCTCCTGACTGTTATGAGACTCAATAGACAAGGAATGTTCAAAGGCTATGGCAGCACCTGCTTGCCAAAAGCACATGATATGGCATATGATATAAGGCTGCCTGAGGGGGAAAGGGAAATAAAGGGGAGGAGTAGAACCAAAAATATATCTGATTGGCTATGGTAGTGGGTAATACAGGGACAAAGGGCATACCAGTTTGTAATATAGGCCAACGTGGCAGACACCATAGTAGAGATACTTATTTAATTCTGTGGCAGACACACACATCCACATGCCCTACTTTAGTGGGACCACTCGTAACAATGAATTGAGAGCTTTGATTGGTTATCTTTACTCACCCCAACCAACGGAGATGTTGCGTAAAGTGCCACTCATTGAATGTACCAATGGGATTGAGGGGGCGGTCTCGCCTCAAGCAGTAACGAAAAGCGAGCATTAACAATCTACCACAGAGTTTCTAAACCCAGAGGACCAACATCAGGATACTTCCGGGAACGCTACGCGAAGCAAACTCGACAGACCAGACCGGGTTCCCTCAGGTCAATGAGATAAGTGAAACATTCTTCCTTAGTTGTTAATTTTCTCGATTTCTAAAAGGCACAACCTAGATTCTAGCCAATGTCTTAAGTAGCTGAACATGTTATTACTCCAACCTCGTGAATGTGACAAACTGACACTTTTTATTTTTATATACAAACAAAAAAGTACAAATTAAACACAAATAAACAGAAACGCAACACAACCACCATACTTGATACACAACACAATATGGCCACACCTGTCCACGAACACACAAAAATACACAGTAGCTTCCCCTTACAATACACAAACATACTGTACATTAAATCCCCTCACATAGAAATATCATACTCCTCAAGATGGTCAAAATAAGGCTTCCAAACTTTATCAAACACATCCATTCTCTGCACAACCTTATAAAACACTGAATCTAGTGGAATGTAACTACAACTCAGGAGGCTGCTGTGGGGAGGACATCTCATAATAATGTCTGGAAGGGAGCAAATAGAATTGCATCAAACACATGAAAACCATGTTTTGGGTGTATTTGATACCATTTCACCGATTCCACCCCAGCCATTACCACAAGCCCGTCCTCCCCAATTAAGGTGCCACCAACCTCCTGTGAACTACATAGTTCAGCCCTCCAGTTTGTTATTGAAGGTGAGTATGATGCTTTCCAAATGATAGCTATACATTTTGGTGCGGCAATTAGACCTAGGTTACAAAACTTTCCTTGATATTGGTCACCAATATTTACCTTTCCCAACAGAGATAGTCGTGGAGATGGATGGATATACATTCCTAAACACAATGATGTGATAGCACAGACATTATCCCAAAATGGTGTCAGTTTGTCACAGGTCCACAGCATATGTAATAGGGTTCGTTTTAGTTTTTTGCATCTCCAACAGAGATATGACATTTCTGGGTGCATTACATGCATTCTGTCAGGAATGTAGTAAATCCTATGGATTATCTTTAGTTGCAATCATTTATGTCTAATTGTAACAGTGTTACATCCGTCCCTGTCCTCGCCCAACCTGGGCTTGAACCAGGGACCCTCTGAACACATCAACAACTGCCCACCACGAAACTTCATTACCTATCGCTCCACAAAAGCTGTGGCTTTTGCAGAGCAAAGGAAACAGAAGTTACGAATGTAACTATGGTTCTACGAATACCTGGAGGTCATCACTACTTCCCGCCTTTCCAGAATTGATCCGAGAGGGACATCTGTAGTCAGGTAGGTTCTCTTCCTCCACAGCTGCAGAGTAGAGTAGCACACACTTGTCACCCAGATTTTGGTGTTTCTGTCCCGCTTGGAGTCCAAGCGGAGGTCGTTGAACCACACGTGGTGGTCTTAAAGACAGCAGGCCTAACAGTGTCACCATGGAGGCCGCCGCGTGCATGCCCATCAATTGTTGGAACGTTCGTACCTTCACCAACGCGTTCAACTGGAATTGTTGCAGAAGAAAAATAATGATGTCCATGATAAAATAATTTATATGTTTAAAGAAAATGATTAAATAATTCCACTCTGAAACCATGTAATTGTATGAAATTTATTAGAATCATAAAACTATAATCTGATGATGTGTGTAGTTTTAGTCAGAATTAGAACAAGGACCTTTTGTTCCTTTTTAGTTGGTAAGCAGGGTGCAAGTGGGAAACAAATGATAAGAGGAGCTATCGACAGACAAGTTGTACTACTTTGTTCCTTACAGGACATTCTGTCTCCACCCGTGGAGGGGAGAAACTGTTAGGCTTGCAGAAAATTATGAAACGTGTTGCAAATTAACAATGTATCTGTATAGTGGAAAAACACAGACTGTCTGAGCAAGGCGTAGCTTAAGATTTGAACTTGTATGTATGTGCGTAAGATACCTACTGTTTGTGTGTGAAGGTATGTGCGTAAGGAGCCAGTATAAAATTGATGTTTTTGTACAATGGACTAGAACGTTCTCGTGAATAAACATTTTGACTATTGTAAGCTGAGACTCTTGTCTGCTTCATTCAACCAGAATCTTACAAACTCTGGGTTGCAGACTGAGTAGATTAATTGAAGTTTATGAACATTGATAACAAAATTACCATAACAGTCCACTCACATGCCCTCATAGTGCGGGAGTTCAGAGCCATGCCAATAAAGGTGACCTTTTTTTTTTCTTTTTTTTTTTTTAATCCCTTTTTCTCCCCAATTTTCGTGGTATCCAATCGCTAGTAATTACTATCTTGTCTCATCGCTACAACTCCCGTACGGGCTCGGGAGAGACGAAGGTCGAAAGCCATGCGTCCTCCGAAGCACAACCCAACCAAGCCGCACTGCTTCTTAACACAGCGCGCCTCCAACCCGGAAGCCAGCCGCACCAATGTGTCGGAGGAAACACTGTGTACCTGGCCCCCTTGGTTAGCGCGCACTGCGCCCGGCCCGCCACAGGAGTCGCTGGAGCGCGATGAGACAAGGATATCCCTACCGGCCAAACCCTCCCTAACCCGGACGACGCTATGCCAATTGTGCGTCGCCCCACGGACCTCCCGGTCGCGGCCGGCTGCGACAGAGCCTGGGCGCGAACCCAGAGACTCTGGTGGCGCAGTTAGCACTGCGATGCAGTGCCCTAGACCACTGCGCCACCCGGGAGGCTAAAGGTGACCTTTTGGCTTGGTGTGAAGTTACTCTTCGTTGTTCACGGTAAGACCCAGTGCGGTCAGCGCTGTGCTCTCGGCTGCACATTCGCGAGAGGGGGCTTAGATAAGCCAGTCATCGAGGTAAGGAAGGATCTTGATCCCCTGTAAGTGGAGGGAGCTCAGGGCTGCGCTCACGCATCTTGTGAAGACACGAGGAGCCAGGGAGAGGCCGAAGGGTAATACCGTGAACTGATATGCCTGGCCTTGGAAGGCAAACCACAGAAAATGCTTCATCCCTGTCTGGGGCTGGCAAGCACCTGAGTTAGGCTGGTGTTAGAGCCAAGGGCGTGTATAGGGCTGGGCCGAATGAGAGCAGCCAGGTTCACCCGTGTCAGGCCTCCCTTTGACACGACTCTGTGATGCCTCGTTTTTGGGCTGTGGGATCCATAGCAGTGTAGCCTGACTCAGCTGTGGTCGATGGCCCGCTCATCCACAGGGCCAAAGAGCTGTCCGGGGACCACTGTTAGCTTTCTCAGCATCCGTCTGGAGTCACCGGACATTGGGGCTTTGGCGAGCCAGACCTGATGACGAGTCACAACTACGGTGGACATCCGTCTGCCTAGCTCTCTGGTTATAACGCAAACGCTTGAAGAGATGCGCCTTTAAGGTTTCTGAGGTCGAGGTCTGCATGCCGGCTGGAGCATTCTGTTCTGAGGGTCATCAAGCTCTAGCCTAGCTAAGGCCGCACACAGGACAGCACATAGTGAGGCAGAGCTTTCTTCTGACTCTGTGTGATCAGAGCCTCGGAATGACTCCTCTGACCAATCTTTAGCGTTGAAACTGAATGGGTCCACAACACTGGTTGGCACCCCCTTCGCCATGTTGGGCGTGTCATCATCCTGGTCACTAAAGTGCCGGTTGGATGCCCGAGTGGAGAGCAGTTCATCATCACGGCTATCTGAGTCCTATGTCGCGTCCCATATGCTGGAGGGAGTGCTAGAGGGCCCTGACTAGGGGGCTTGAAGGAACGCAAAATAGTTTTTGCTGCTCTATCTCAGAGGATAAGGAATCAACCTTTCTAGTGAGGCTTTCAACTTTATCACCAGGGTGCCGCCATGGGTTTTGTGGGCTTTCCCTCTTTTGGTGGCCCTGGATAGATCCTGCTGGTAAATTATCTGTGAAAACCAGGCCCTCAACTCTGGCTAGCCGCGCTTCCCTCACTTTCATAAGGCAGGATGGCACAGTTAATGCAAGTCTCAGAAAGGGCCTCACGCAGGTGGCCAACGCCTAGGCAGGCAGGGCACAGGTCATGACCATCTTCTACTTGTAATTCAGCTCCACAAGAGAAGCAGCCATGCATAGCCAGCATCATGGAGATAAGGTGTTCTCTCAGCTCAGAATGTAAAAGAAAAATTATTTTACAAATAAATATTTCTTATGCAATATACAAATTAATCAAATTAACTGATCTAATAGTAACCGGTGACTGTATTACAACAGCTACCACAATAGACAGCTACAATAATCTGGCGGGAGTTGTACAGCCCCGCAAAATAATTTTGGGTGAGCCTAGCTCCGACCACAGGGCTGGAGCAGGAAAGATATAATGTTTAAACGTAGGCTTATTTATGCGAAACACGCACATATGGCCGTTGATTAGTAAGCCAAGCTGACAACACACAGTGGCAGCAAGGTTGAGTTGGTAAACTAGCTACAGTTGAAGTCGGAAGATTACATACACTTAGGTTGGAGTCATTCAAACTCGTTTTTCAACCACTCCACAAATTTCTTGTTAACAAACTATAGTTTTGACAAGGAGGTTAGGACATCTACTTTGTGCATGACACAAGTAATTTTTCCAACAATTGTTTACAGACAGATTATTTAACTTGTAATTCACCTTATCACAATTCCAGTGGGTCAGAAGTTTACATACACTAAGTTGACTGTGCCTTTGAACAGCTTGGAAAATTCCAGAAAATGATGTCATGGCTTTAGAAGCTTCTGATAGGCTAATTGACATAATTTGAGTCAATTGGAGGTGTACCTGTGGATGTATTTCAAGGCCTACCTTCAAACTCAGTGCCTCTTTGCTTGACATCATGGGAAAATCAAAAGATATCAGCCAAGACCTCAGAAAAAAAATTGTAGACCTCCACAAGTCTGGTTCATCCTTGGGAGCAATTTCCAAATGCTTGAAGGTACCACGTTCATCTGTACAAACAATAGTACGCAAGTATAAACACCATGGGACCACACAGTTGTCATACCTCTCAGGAAGGAGACGTGTTCTGTCTCCTAGAGATGAACATACTTTGGTGCGAAAAGTGCGAATCAATCCCAGAACAACAGCAAAGGACCTTGTGAAGATGCTGGAGGAAACCGGTACAAAAGTATCTATATCCACAGTAAAACGAGTCCTATATCGACATAACCTGAAAGGCCGCTCAGCAAGGAAGAAGCCACTGCTCCAAAACCGCCATGAAAAAGCCAGACTACGGTTTGCAACTGCACATGGGGACAAAGAATGAACTTTTTGGAGAAATGTCCTCTGGTCTGATGAAACAAAAATAGAACTGTTTGGCCATAATGACCGTCGTTATGTTTGGAGGAAAAAGGGGGATGCTTGCAAGCCGAAGAACACCATCCCAACCATGAAGCACGGGGGTGGCAGCATCATGTTGTGGGGGTGCTTGCTGCAGGAGTGACTGGTGCACTTCACAAAATAGATGGCATCATGAGGTGGAAAATGATGTGGATATATTGAAGCAACATCTCAAGACATCAGTCAGGAAGTTAAAGCTTGGTCGCAAATGGGTCTTCCAAATGTACAATGACCCCAAGCATACTTCCAAAGTTGTGGCAAAATGGCTTAAGGACAACAAAGTCAAGGTATTGGAGTGGCCATCACAAAGCCCTGACCTCAATCCTATAGAAAATGTGTGGGCAGAACTGAAAAAGCTTGTGCGAGCAAGGAGGCCTACAAACCTGACTCAGTTACACCAGCTCTATCAGGAGGAATAGGCCAAAATTCACCCAACTTATTGTGGGAAGCTTGTGGAAGGCTACCTGAAACGTTTGACCCAAGTTAAACAATTTAAAGGCAATGCTACCAAATACTAATTGAGTGTATGTAAACTCCTGACCCACTGGGAATGTGATGAAAGAAATAAAAGCTGAAATAAATAATTATCTTCGCTCTTATTCTGACATTTCACATTCTTAAAATAAAGTGGTGATCCTCTGACCTAAGGCAGGGAATTTTTACTGGGATTAAATGTTAGGAATTGTGAAAAACTGAGTTTAAATGTATTTGGCTAAGGTGTATGTAAACTTCCGACTTCAACTGTAGCTAGCTTGTAGCGTGCTAGTAATACCTGGAGAGAGGGATGCCTCAGGGAGGCAGTCCAAATCTAACGTCATATAGCTGGCTAGGCTAACAGCCTTCCTAGACACGGTTATCTACTTAAAGGTCTCAGAGCAAGTGACGTCACTGATTGAAACACCACTAGCACCATTTCACACAGGTTACATAAGGATGTACGAGCAAATATGAACATTTTCACATATCTGTGACATAGCTCTCTTCAATTTCTTCCTTGAGATCAGTTTCCCATTTTTCTTGATAGCTTCTGAGCTATCAGGTGGAGATTCAATCAACTCTTGATAGAACTTGGCAATCAACTTCTTTGGTGTTGCAGGTTCTTTCATTATTTTTTCAATGTTACATGCTTTAGGTTCATCCAGATTCTGTTGAAGCGATTGAATAAGATTTTTTAGTCGTAAGAAATTAAGGAAATTGATATTGGATAAACCACATTTTTCTTGTTAATGATTGAATGACAGAGCCATCATAGTACATATGCTCAACATTCAAATCAAATACAATTTTATTGGTCACATACACATGGTTAGCAGATGTTAATGCAAGTGTAGCGAAATGCTTGTGCTTCTAGTTCCGACCATGCAGTAATATCTAACAAGTAGTCTAACAATTTCACAACAACTACCTTATACACACAAGTGTAAAGGAATATATAAGAATATGTACATATAAATATATGGAGGAGCGATGGTCGTGCAGCTTAGGCAAGATGCAGTGGATGCCACTTTGGAGCCAGGGCGTGGTTGCATAAAACATCTTACATCAAAATGTCCTTAACCTTAAGGTTTTTTAAGGCAAATTCCTAATTAAATATGGAAGGTGCACAATCCATGGCCAGAAAGCAAGCTAGCTGTTTTTAACCAGGCAAGTCAGTTAATTCTTATTTACAATGACTGTCTACCCCGGTCAAACCCTAACCCAGACGATGCTGGGCCAATTATGCATGCCATATAGGACTCCCATCCACAGCCAGTTGGAATCGAACCAGGGTCTGTTGTGACGCCTCCAGCATTGAGATGCAGTGCCTTAGACCGCTGCACTACTCGGGAGCCCTAGCTACCTTCTCTGTAAATTAGCTTGACGTGCTAGAAAGTAATAGCAATGAGTTGAGAAAAAAAGTAACTAAAAGAAACGGGTTTTATTAACTGGGTTATAAACTCTGTGGTGTTAGGCCTCACCTAGTAGACTGTCGTGTGTCCACCAATCGCGATAATGTGGTCATGCTTTTAAAAAAATGTTTATTTATTCAAAATACAGGTCAACAATTTACATTCTTACATCATACAAAACAGAACGCAGGTATTAACGAGAAAATACTGAAACAAACAAAAAATAACAAAAAATAAACAATTCTAGTGCAATTGTAATCACTCTGAAAAAATCTTATTGTAATGATTTAGGAAAATGTTATTCTTGTTATTGTTCACAAGGGTTAATGTTTTAATAAAATAGTTCAATTCAAAAAAAAAAAAATTGGTATATAATTTTGGAATTTTTGTTTGTGTATGAAGTATTTGGCAAAATTCACAATCATTTCAGTGGTCTTGTTATCATTGCAATAGTAACATAGTATATCTTTCATGTCAAAAACATAGGTAGTGTTCATAATGGTAAATAAGTATTTTGCAAGGTTTTCCTATCAAAAATATTTTGATTTGACGGCTTGCACATGCGCAGTTCGGCGCAAGACGACCGTTAGACCTGAAGACGTTTTTCTGCGCATGAGCTTAGCTAGCCAACGTAGCCATGACATGACCTACAACCGTGATCGGGGAGTTATATTGGAGAAGCAGTTTCTACCTTTCTGCGGTATCACAGTACTTTCAAGACAACCGGGAACTCATTAAGTCAGTGATCTTCAGGTTGGAAAGTCGGAGCTCTAGAAAGATGCCCTAGTTTCCGACTTGGAATTCCGAGTTGGATGACCGTTCAAAACGATTTTTCTCTCGTTCTTTTCCGAATTCCCAGTTGTTTTGAACGCGGCATTAGTCAAGAAACCTGCCTATTTTCCTCGAAAATACGAAATGTAATGATTCCAAAGCTATACGATATTACAGAGAACAAGTTAATTATCTCACATCTCGGAAAAGATTTGTAATGTTTCTTGTTGAGTAAATTCATGCTAATGTTTTTTTTTACTTTAGCTATCGCCCAATTGACTCCCATTCACTCCTTGAAGAGCGCGCGTTTCCCAAAATCGCCCAAAATGCACCGCGCGTCCCATTGACAACGCATGGGCAACGTACACAATGGGGGTTGGGGTTTTCCATCTCCTCAAAAGTATCTCTGGCCCGATCGGGGATTTCTATTGGAGAAGCAGTTTAGACATCTTCATACTAAAGCATATTTTTTGTCTACTCCGTTATTTCTGGTCTGTGGACTCCAGTGGTGTTCTAGGACTGTACGAAGGGTCTTCAAAAGGAATTTTAAATCATGTCTGAGGTATGTATCGAATTTGTATTGTTTTGGGTATTATATTGTAGTTACCATAATCAATGATGACATGCATAGCTATATTATTATGTTGATTTTCAGTTTCAATGTTTTCGCTAACATGTGTCAACTTGGCTTTGTCAGCTAACATTACCGTTAGCACTGTTAACGTAATTGTGTTTAGCTATCTAATAAATAAGCTATAACAAAATAGTATTATTGTTTTAGCCAACCTGCTTTGAATTTAGCATAACTAATTCTAAGGAGCTGGCACTTGACTTGGCTCCACTAGTTGATCCGGTCAGTCTTGTATCAAGTTTGAATTAAACTCCGCTAACTCGTTTATTGCCTTTTTTAAAACGGAGCCATTCCCATGCTCCCACCCGATGAAACGACCCCGTTTAATTTGTTTGCCAGCTCAATGTCTGATTTCACTTCCAAACCAGGGGATTGCGTTTGCCACAACTGTCACCCTGCTTTAAGGGTGTGGAGCGGCTTTCGACATAGCCAAAGGCGATGATTGTGTGTGGACTAAAAACACGCTCCTGGGTTGTATATCATTGCTTGCCTATATATTATCCTGGTGAGAAGAAGCATGTTAAAGTTATTATAGCAAACGTTGACCAGCGTATAGCTTGTTTGGAGTGTTGGCGTTTTGCTCAATTATTTCATCATAACAGGATAACTCTAGGCAAGAAGCGCCCTGAACGAAGGTTTTGAGGCCAGTTTCTATGTTCTGCCATTCTGGGCTCAAGTTGCTCAATATATAATGTCATCATGACTTTGATGCGGTTTTACTGCCTGTAGGCTAAGAAAAATGGACCCAGATGAGATCAAAGTTCAATTTATGCCAGCACTGACTCTATCAATTGCTCCAGTGATTATCTAGCTCAGGGATGGGCAACTGGCGGCCCACGGACCGCCCCTCGGATCGATCCTCCTTCCAAGTTAGAATAGTACACTAAACAAACATAAACGCAACATGTGAAATAAAAGATCCCATAAATTGTTCATATGCACAAAAAACGTATTTATCTCAAATTTTGTTAACAAATTTGTTTACATCCCTGTTAGTGAGCATTTTGACTTTGCCAAGGTAGTCCATCCACCTGACAGGTTTGGCATATCAAGAAGCTGATTAAACAGCATGATCATTACACAGGTGCACCTTCTTCTGGGGACAATAAAAGACCACTCTAAAATGTGTAGTTTTGTCACACAACACAATGCCATAGATGTCTCAAGTTTTGAGGGAGCGTGCAATTGGCATGCTGACTGCAGAAATGTCCACCAGAACTGTTGCCAGATAATTTAATGTTAGTTTCTCTAATCATAAGCCACCTCCAATGTTGTTTTAGAGAATTTGGCAGTACATCCAACTGGCCTCAACTTCAGACCACGTGTAACCACACCATCCCAGGATCTCCACAAACCGTCTTCTTCACCTGCGAGATGGTCTGAGATGAGCCACTCGGAGAGCTGATGAAACTGTGTGTTTGTACAAACAAACAATTTCTGCACAAACTGTCAAACAGTCTCAGGGAAGCTCATCTGCATGCTCGTCGTCCTCACCAGGGTCTTGACGTGACTGCATTTCAGCATCGTAACCGACTTCAGTGGGCAAATGCTCACCTTCGATGGCCACTGGCATGCTGGAGAAGCGTGCTCTTCACAGATTAATCCTGGTTTAAACTTTACTGGGCAGATGGCAGACAGCGTGTATGGTGTCGTGTGGGTGATAGGTTTGCATCGTTGTGAACAGAGTGCCCAATGGTGGCGGTGGGGTTATAGTTTAGGCAGGCATAAGCTACGGACAACAAACACAACTGCATTTTATCGATATCAATTTGAATGCACAGAGATACCATGATGAGATCTTGAGGCCCATTGTCGTGCCATTCATACACCGCCATCACCTCATGTTTCAGCATGATAATGCACTGCCCCATGTTGCAAGGATCTGTACACAATTCCTGGAATCTGAAAATGACCTAGTTCTTCCATGGCCTGCATACTCACCAGACATGTCACCCGTTGAGCATGTTTGGGATGCTCTGGGTTGATGTGTACAACAGCTTGTTCCAGTTTTAGCCAATATCCAGTAACTTCACACAGCCATTAAAGAGGAGTGGGACACAATTCCATAGGCCACAATCAAGTCTGATCAACTCTATGCAAAGGAGATGTGCCGCGCTGCATAACGCAAATGGTGGTCACACCAGATACTGACTGGTTTTCTGATCAATGCACTTACCCATGAGCAACTGCGGACCCTCATGATGAGTTCAGATTTTTTGTGGCCCCACCCCCATCAAAGTTGCTTATCCCTGATCTAGCTTAACCCTTTTCAGACATAGATCTGCTCATTCTACTGTAAGGTTGCTGCCATTTTCTAATGACACTGTACAGGAACCTGTCCATCATATAACGTATTTAACTTGGGAGCAGCAATTTTCATGTGCATGTTTAGCTGACTTTAACTGCATATTTTGCTTCCCCTCCATCCAGGCAGATTTTGATAAGGCTGCAGAGGAGGTGAAGCAGCTGAAGGCTAAGCCAGCAGATGCGGAGATGCTCAGGGTCTACGCTCTGTTCAAACAGGCCAAAGTGGGCGACGTCAACACCAGTAAGCCAGTCGGCGTCCTTACTGTGCTTTGTGATACCCCTCCATTCTAGAAGTCTCATTGTATAGTCTGTTGATTGTGTGTGTTTTTCTTTGTTTCTGAAGCTCGTCCTGGGATGCTGGATTTCACTGGGAAAGCCAAGTGGGACGCCTGGGAGAAGGAGAAAGGTGTGTTTCCTGTAGTCCTTCCTCATTTAGCCTGTAGAGAGCACTGCTCAAATAAAATCAAACTTTATTTGCCACATGCGCTGAATACAACAAGTGTAGACTTTACCGTGAAATGCTTACTTACAAGCCCTTAACCAACAGTGCAGTTCAAGAAGAAGAAAATATTTACAAAGTAGGCTCAAATAAAAAGTAATAATAAAAAGTAACACAATAACAATAACGAGGCTATTTACAGGGGGCACCGGTACCAAGTCAGTGTGCGGGGGTACAGGCTAGTTGAGGTAATGTGTACATGTAGGTGGGGCGAAGTGACTATGCATCGATAGCAAACAAACAGCAAGTAGCAGCAGTGTACAAGAGGGGGGTCAATGTAAATTGTCCGGTGGCAATTTTTATGAATTGCTTGGGGGTAGAAGCTGTTGAGGAGCCTTTTGGTCCTAGACTTGGCACTCCGGTACCGCTTGCCGTACAGTAGCAGAGAAAACAGTCTATAACTTGGGGGACTGGAGTCTCTGACAATTTTATGAGCTTTCCTCTGACACCGCCTATTATATAGGTCCTGGATGGCAGGAAGCTTGGCCCCAGTGATGTACTGGGCCGTTTGCACTACCCTCTGTAGCGCCTTACGGTCAGATGCCGAGCAGTTGCCATACCAGGCAGTGATGCAACCGGTCAGGATGCTCTCGATGGTGCAGCTGTAGAACCTTTTGAGGATCTGGGGGCCCATGACAAATCTTTTCAGTCTCCTGAGGGGGGAAAAGGTTTTGTCGTGCCCTCTTCACGACTGTCTTGGTGTGTTTGGACCATGATAGTTTGTTGGTGATGTGGACACCAAGGAATTTGAAACTCTCGACCCGCTCCACTACAGCCCCGTCGATGTTAATGGTGGCCTGTTTGGCCCGCCTTTTCCTGAAGTCCACGATCATCTCCTTTGTCTTGCTCACATTGAGGGAGAGGTTGTTGTCCTGGCACCACACGGCCAGGTCTCTGACCTCCTCCCTATAGGCCGTCTCATCGTTGTCAGTGGTCAGGCCTACCACTGTTGTGTCGTCAGCAAACTTAATGATGATGTTGGAGTCGTGTTTGGCCACGCAGTCGTGGGTGAACAGGGAATACAGGAGGGACCTAAGTACACACCCCTGAGGGGCCCCAGTGATAAGGATCAGCGTGGCAGACGTGTTGTTGCCTACTCTTACCACCTGGGGGCGGCCCGTCAGGAAGTCCAGGATCCAGTTGCAGAGGGAGGTGTTTAGTCCCAGAGTCCTTAGCTTAGTGATGAGCTTCACCTAAATTGGGATGAGTGTTACACAGCTGTGGATCTCCTCAGCTCAATGCATTTACACTGTCATAAAGTATACTGGTTGAGACAGACAGTTCTTAAACAGTAACTCATTGTTAAATAAATGTGTTTTCCTTTTCTTACTTGACTCCCATAGGGAAGAGCAAAGAGGATGCCAGGAAGGAGTACATTGCCTTGGTAGAGGAACTGAAAGGGAAGTACGGAGTCTAATAAATGACTGACTGACCGGGCCGACCGCTGGCAGTGTAGAACCTTGACCTCTGTGGTCAGCCCACACCTCGTCCCTGTGAGGTGCCTTAATCCCAACGAGTATGCCCTTTTCTACAAGACCTGGGGAAAATGCATATGTCAAATCCTTTGTAATTCTAGCGGTGCACTTGGTTTAGCTGAAGTAACTTGGTTTAGCTGAGGTATGTGCAAGGGTGGTTGGAGTTTGCATTTGTTGGACTATTCAAATGGTTCCATTGTACAGAACTACCTAAATCAAGCACACTTCAAATGACATATGCGTTTTACCCAGGAATGTTTGCTACTGTGCATTGCACTAAGAATACAGGAGCAACAAGCCGCCGCTACGTACAGAGACAAACCGTCCTCCACCATCAACTTCCTAGTGAATGTTCTCAACTGGTTGTTCAGCCCACAACCTCCATAAAGTTTACATTTGTTTTAACTTTTCTGTTGTCAAGCTTGGTTATTTTATGAGAGGAGATTATATAATTTGCCTTGCATCACATACTCAGTAAACCACAAAATGTACACTTTGTCACTCACAACTGTGCCCCTTTGCACATTGAAAACATTTGTATATTCAGAAAATGTATAAGGGTCAAAGACATATAAGGTTTTCAAAGTAGCAAAAAAATAAAACAGCAATCACAATTCCTTAAAAGGCTTTTTTTATGTTCAGTGGAGTGTTACCTATGCTGTTATATTCAAGAATAAAGCCTATAATTTTTTATTGTGATTCATATGAATGTACCCTAGTAAAATGTAATTCAGTAAAACACTTAAGTGTTTTAAAAAAATAAATAAAAAATCTTTATAATCACAAGGTTATATATCCATGCTTAGACTGGTAGGAATATAACTACCCAGAAAAAAAAATCATTTTATTTTGAATACCACATATTTGATGTGTCACGGGTACAACTCAAAATTTGTTGAAGGTTTCTAACAAAAACTTTTTGCCTTACACTGAAAAAAATTCAAAAATCTATGAAAATATCTTTCACTTCATCCTATGAGATTTGTTTTGTCTCTGAGTCAACAAAACAAAGTTATTGTATTTTAATATAAAATACTGGTGTTATACTGTATGACACTATTTTGTTACACTGAATGACACTTTGCACAAACATGGTACATGCATTGCTTGTTCTTGAGATCACATAATGGAAGATAGTAACTCGGAAACGCTTGAGGTTTTCAGCAACCCGCTCTGGCTCAACCTGTCAACTAAGTATTTCACATTCTCGTGATAGAGACACGCACAGGTGTTGTGGTCATGTGCCTTCGGCTTTGTAATGTAAAATGGCCGCAGTTGTAAAAACTGTATGACAGTGAGTGTCCCACCCACCTCTGAATTGTACTCTGCATGGAGTTCTTTTAAAGATTTCATGAGTATGCGCCTCTGAACCTTCTTCATTTGCGTGACCGTGTCTATCTTCCCTGAGAGAAGGCAACTATTTTCATCTCCACTGAGAAATGCAATGACCTTTTCCTCACTAAAGATATATATTTTTTCCCTCGTGGCCTGTATTTTTAACTTGGATTGCGTTTTAATTTATTTGACCTTTGCATGCCCTTTTGTAATTTGTTGCTTTTTTGTTGTGATTGTTTTAGTTGCATTTCCAGTTGAAGAATTTTCTTTAGTTTTTGTATTTCCTTTTGCAGCCGCTTACAACACTTTGATACCCTTTTCACTTTTTCTGGAGTGGAGGAAGCAAGTGGTTGCTCCAGTGTTTGAGATTGAGGCTCAAGGGATTGCTCTAGTTCTGAAGTCAAGGACTCAGATGGTTGTTCTAGCTCTGGAGGTGCAAATTCATGTTGTACTTTTTCAAGTTGTTCAGGGGGCTGCTCAAAAGCGTTTCCGTCAGTGGATACTGGAGTTAAATTCATCACCACATTAATTTGTTAGATTTTTTTCAGTGCTCCTCCTCTTATTTAATCTCAATTTTTCCCTCTTTTTTTCAGCATCAGATTGTGTTATTGTATGGATTGGTGGATGATCAGGATTGACATCCTTCTTTCTTCTCTGATAGCTAAAAAACGAAAATGTAATAGTTATGACACTGGCACAGAATAGGATTTGCATCCATTAAATGTTATTAGTAGTCTATTAATAGTAGGCTATACAATGATAACACTTAATCAAAGTTTAAAAGTTAAATCAACTCCCTCTCCCTTTCTCAAACATGTTTTGTTACTAATTCATTGCTAATGTTAATAATAATCACTTTACTATAATCTGCGGCAGCACTTGACGTTGCATTAAATTGCATTATTACACGATTATTACATGATAGTTAATGTTGTAATTATGCATTGTTACATTGTAACTGGTCAATTTCTATAGGTACACAAATACAATTTCAAGATACCTACACAAAATAGCTACATCAAACTACTTCAATTCAAACTTGTACAGTCTTGATTTTTCATAAAGTGCCCCAAATGTGAAGCAGCTAATAACTAATATAATTCACAATCCATTTGTATTCCATAATTATGTGTGTGTGTAATATTATATTAACTAATATAATCCATCAGTTAACTACAGTGTAATAGTGCAACTTAATGTTGCGTTAACCACCCAGCTTTATATCCTATTATATCCTATTCTGTTGCTGACAGTAGCATGAAACCATGAAAACAATACCTTGCTTGTCTTCTGGCTAGTCTTTCCTCCCTAGCAACTGGATCTGCGTTAATCTTTAGTCTGTGCCGTGCAGCCCTCTCCTTATTAGACAACGGCATCTACAGTATAAAGATAATGTGCCTTGAAATACCTTAAAATGCCATAAAATAGTTTAAAATTATAATATTCAGTATGCATACAACAAGTAAATATGAATTGCATGATTAAATGTTGTAAACTAGTGAAAACATGGGATAGCAAAGCTACTGTTATTCAGCATAACGGGTGACATTGTGGTATAAACATGAAACTTTTGGACAAAAGCATGATACAGAAGGACAGATTTCATACATAAACATATTTAACAGGCAGTTCCTTGGCCACCAATATAAAGTAATGACCTTGACCTATAAAGATTATTCTTACTTTTCATATTGAATATAGCTTTTTATAAAATAATAACATTAAAATTATGTTTTCTGTGTTGTACTGAAGGACATGCATTTTTGTTACAAAGGTTACTAGAGGGTGAAAAGGTGAAATCATCAAATATTTCAGAGAGATTTACTCACCTCATCACATTGATAGATGGTCTTCAATGGGTCTTTTTTGTGATGTCACACACTGTCTCATGATTACCATCATGTGAAATGCTTAAAAATTGCTTTTTATCTTTGTTATACTGAATGACATTGATGAAGCACAAAAGTCCGGACAAAAGTTATTCAAGTTTTAAAATATTTTTTAGATACAGTATGTTGCCCATTATTCTATATATTGTTGCAAACACTAACACAATTATGCCATGGGTGTTCATTTATATTTTTAGGATGAATTTCTACGTTTTAAAAACACTTTTGTCATTAGAATTTTAACCTGGTCAGTTACACTGAAGGACATTTTGACAATTAGAAGCTCAATAACTCCCTTAATTTAATAGTTTGCAACACAAATATTTCTGGGTCAAAAGAAGGGTAAGAGTTGAGTGATTTAATATTATATTTATACATATTTATCTTTTTATGTTAAATGAATGGCCTTCGAACACCAAATGTACACGTCTCGTCTTTGACCCATAAACTCAGAAATCAAGAAGAATACTTTGTCAATTTTCCAGGTAGTTTTTTTCCACCTCGCACCATGTCCCAGGGCCAATGGTCACTGAGAAACAACACTTGGCACTTGTAGCTTATCGTTTCTTGCATAATGCATCTGGCAGTTTCACAAGATCATTATACTTTTTGTAGCAATGATTAGCTCATATTAGTTCAGGAGGCATATTGAGCTTTGCACTGCTTTCTCACAGTTTGAGACAACATTTCTCAGTAGAGAAGAGTTGTTCATGCAATAATTGGGTAAGCCTACATGTATATATTAGTAATAGTGTGGGATTAGTAATCTCAACAATGGGTAGGCCTACATGTATATATTAGTAATAGTGTGGGATTAGTAATCTCAACAATGGGTAGGCCTACATGTATAAATTAGTAATGGTGTGGGATTGGGAATCTCAACAATGGGTAGGTCTACATGTATATATTAGTAATGGTGTGGGATTGGGAATCTCAACAATGGGTAGGCCTACATGTATAAATTAGTAATGGTGTGGGATTGGGAATCTCAACAATGGGTAGGCCTACATGTATATATTAGTAATGGTGTGGGATTGGGAATCTCAACAATGGCCATACTCGCGGCGTATAAATCTCTGTGCTGTCATGGAAGGAACATTCTTCCTTCCTGTCTGCTTCTCCTGGCGATAGCAGAGTATCCCGTAACCAGACTTCTAATAACTACAGGGGGGAGAGTCAATCAATTCTGTCTGATATTTGAAGTGAACACATCTTTTCCGCTGCCAGTTTTGCCTCTCGGTCAAGTGGAGTACAACACCATGACCGCTATTCAGATAAAGGTAACTAGTCATGTTTTTTTTAATTATAATGACTGTTGTTAGATTTGCTTGTAAATCATATACATGCTTCTAAATAAGTAGGATACATCTGTTTTTGCCAGATTGTCAATGGTATCATGTCCATGATGTTTATTTCTTCAGTGATATTCAGTGTTCTGTCATTACCGATGTGGTTGCTTGTGTTAGTGCATTAGCATTGAAACAACAGACTCAGAGACTTTCTCTCATACATTCATTTTATGATCACCTCATTCCAACTCTCTCACATAGCCCACATAATCCTCTCAGGACCTCCCTGCTCTCTGTTTTGATGTTCCCAAACCTTTACTCTTTGTGTGATGTGTGACAGATTTATTTGAGTGAATAATCAATTAAGAAAAACTCAGTAGACAAATATGTCAATGAAATATAGGCAGATGGGCTATCAAGGAGCTGACGCAAGTCACACTAACACAATAGCCTGTTATTTGTTCCCTTATATGCTTACAGTCTTAATTCACATGAATGAATGCACCCATTGTATTCTACACAGCTGGATCTGCTACTCAAGCCCAAGTTTCTTCTTAATCTACTGATTCAAACTCTGCTGGAGAGCAGCTTTACCAAGGTTACTGGGTTCGGGACTCCAGATAGATTTACTTACAGTGGAGTTTAAGAATATGTCCCTGTGGTCACATATTGCCCTGTGTCTTTGTCTCTGTCCAAGTCACACAGGTCGGTACTGTACTCTGTACCTGCATAATTTGAATCCCCAAATTCACTAAATCCCCTTTCTGTAGGCCCCAGTAGGAGCACCCCGACAGAGGAAGGCCCGGCCTCTCTTCCTGGAGGTGTTGCCCCGCAGCCTGATCATCCTCTGCACGGCCCTGGCCATTGTCCTCTCCTCCATAGCTGTGTGCGATGGACACCGGTTGCTGGCGGGCCTGGAGGCAGTGGTGGAACAAACAGCCTCACCTAACTGCACCACCCACCTAGGTGTATCTGGGGTGGCGGTGGGCCTGGGCCTGGGTCACTCTATGGTCTTCCTGGCTGTGGCGGGAGCTATCTTTGGCCTGGAGTTGCTGGTCATATCGCAGGTGAGTGAGGACCGGGACTCAGGCTGGCAGTGGGGCCTGGGGTCAGCTCTGGTGCTTGTGGCGGCGGCGCTGTCGGCAGGGGGAGTGGTGGTGTTGGTGTCTCTGCTCCGGCAGCAGGCCTCTCCTTTGGGCTTCACCCTTACCTTCTGGTGCCAGTTTACCGCAGTCTTCCTGCTCTTCCTCAACGGCATGGCAGCGCCACATCCATCACATGGCCCTGCAGGCACCACCTAGAGGCCGCCTGGGGAAATGCTAGAGGTGAAAGAGCACAAGGAGTCCAGCAGTGTCCAGCTACAGCAGTACGGCAGAAGGCATTTTCATGTTCCAAACACGCAGACGTCCCAGGAACAGTGATTTCCTGTTGGGATTAGGTTTAGGGTTACGCCCAGGGTTGAGGACTGTGGAGTATAGTGGACATCAGGACATCTCTGCATCCATGGGTGTCAGTGCCTGAGATGTCACAGGGTCTATTGGAATGAATCAGCTGTGTGTATGAATCCCTCAAGGCCTTGTGCATGTGCAGCTTGTTAATAGCACATACTGGGAACAGTAAACAACGACGTCTGCCTGTCTATATGCAGTCAAATCATCTTCATTGTTTTGTGGAAATACAGCTCTGGATTGTGTAGATTTTTTTTTTTTTACAACATATGTTTTTCTTAGTTACACTGAGCGTAGTAACTAATGTGTAACTTCCTTTTAACCCCTTGGCCTCATAGCTACAGGATGTATGCCAGTGGTAACGGATTAAACAGCCCAGTAAGAGATAGGAAGGATAATGACTTTTGAATTACATTTATGACATTTATTGTGAGAGTTGATCTTCTCATTGCCATCAAGTCGTACCATCATTGATCCTGTGTGAAGCACACGTAATATAACTAACATAGCATGGTTAAATTGATTCTAGGAACTGTCACCAACACATTCACACAAATTCCTTTAAACTTTACAACAGCTCTTGTATTCATGGTTAAACATACACATATCGTATGTAACACTTGGAATATACATGTTAGAAAGCCAATAAATAAAATTAAGCATGTCCACATGGTCCTTTAGAATACCTGGTCATATTGACAATTGTACAATAGGTAGGTGCAGGCACGAGTCTCTTTCATTCCTGATAGTCATGCAGTGTGTGTGCCATGCGTGCCTGCAGGTGAGGATGAGGAAAGGTCAGAATAGCAAACCCATGCACAGAAAGGTTGTCAGCGTTTTGACCCCACAACCAAAGATCCAGTCCTGTCACTAAATGCCATGCCGGTCAAAGATCATATACACTCAACAGAAAAAAAAGAAAAGGAGGCCTCATCCTTCAAGAGTCAAACAGGAATGTCAGAATGTCACAGATAGACTGTGGAACACACATGGCACCTATCCATTGACAAAGCCTCGTAGGTACAGTATAGGTAGTGAGGAGTGACTGGATGTGCTACACCAGACTAGAATGGCGTGTGGAGGGTCCCCGGGTCAGGAAGGAGACCTGGGTATGGGCCCCTACACTCTGACTCATGGAGCCATGTTGGCACCTGGCCTCCCCAGGTAGATGCTGCTTTAGCCTCCATCGCCTCCACCTCCTCTGAACCTCATACTGAACCTGGGGATAGGGTGTCAAAGGTCAACAGCCAGGGTCAGCCAATCCCCTCTCTCTATCCTCAATAATCTACTACTGGACATTGACTGTGTGGTTGTCAACTTACCTCTCCATTCAGAAAACAGTATAGAACTGCTACTACAAACCCCTAGAATAGGACAGAGCACAGACAAAGGGTTAAGTAAACTAAACTAAATGTGCGGAAAATAGCATAGCGGTTAAAGTGTTGAGCTAGTAACCGAAAGGTCGCTGGTTCGCACACCCTAGCTGACAAGGTGAAAATCTGTTGATGTAACCCTAATTTTCTCCAGGGGTGCCATACTACTATGACTGACCCTATAAAACAACACATTTCACTGCACCTATCTGGTGTGTGACAATAAAACATATTTTTTTACTCACTGTATACCAAAAAGTAGATACACTGAAAGTTTGTAGCAGGGATGTACTGTATGTACAGTACAGTACAATACAGGTACTACAGTACCTGAGTGGAAGCAAAAGCCAGCTCGATAAAGTTCCATATTTCACTGACTTTATGTGGGAGGAATGCAAAGAGGACGTAGTGCAAACCAAAGAGAGATACCAGGAGAACGGTGGACTTAGCAAGCCTCCTGAAAATAAATATTTACAAGTACATAAGATATCATCAACATGACAAAAGTGTTTTGTTCTGTAGGTATTAAATAGCTTTTGGTCAAAAATAATAATATGTAACTCACCTATACTGGTTCAACTCATTTCTATGCATTTCCTGGGTCCTCAACTTGGCCACCAGGATTCTTATGATACTCAGAAAAAACAGCAAGTTAACCTGCGTAAGAGACAGATTTTGAGTGAGGTGCTGACTAACAGAAAATCACAAATTAGCTTATGGGGTCAAAGGTTATGGCAGAACTCACAACGATGAAGAGGAGAACAGGAACTCTGAGAATCCACCAGATCCCCTCGTGTCCCCTCCTCTCCCAGCACCTTTAAAACCAGGGGGAGAGAGAATACACACACACTCTATATGTGTGGAGCATGTAAGCATTATTACATAGATACTTGAATACAGACATAACCTACCCTTCATTCTCCCGGGTATATTTTGCCAAACTCCAGGCTACTATAACGACCATTGGGGAACCTGTAGAGGCAAACAGTCAGACAATGGAATAGGAAAAGACAGAAAATAGATGATGTCAGAGCTCCCAGACAGTCCAATTGAGTGGGCAGATGTACATAGCCAAAATCAATGGTATAATCTTTTACTTTAGCAAACTTGTACTTCAGTCTTGTTAATTTAAGTTTGCTAAAGTAAAACAGGCTTACCCCAGCCCAGGACGATGTACCACCTGAGGTGCCTCTTCTGGGAGAAGAGGGAGACACTGACCAGGCTGTACAGGTAGTGTCCCTCGGCCAGCAGCCAGCTGTAGTTGGCCATGATGCAGTAGTTGGAGAACGTTGTTGCAATCTTACAGCTGACCTGTGGAGGGCGACAGAGGACCGAGACAGGCAGGAGGATAAGTCAACTCAACCGGAAGGAAGGGGAGGACGTGAGTGAGCCTTGTCTTCTTCTTCTAAGGGGTTTCTATATATAGATGAATGTTATATGATTAATGCATGTAGGTAATAAAATTGAGATTGCAAGCGTGATTTGAAGTTTTTGTATTGATTGACTGGCTGATTGAACATAATTATGGTCTGATTGTCTGGTTTAGTAATTGGGTGATTGACTGGGTGGCAGTCAGTGATTAGGAGTCACTGGGTAATAAATGTTATGAAGGGATTAATAGTGATTGGTAGTAGGCACCGGATAGGAGTCACAGTGGAAGTGGTCATCAGAGGCGAAGAGCACAGCATCTCTGATGAAGATGAAGGTGGCTCGGAGGATGAAGGAGAGAAACAGTTGGATGTGGACGTAGTTACGGGTGCAGTGGAGCCTCCTTGGGGGAAGACCAAGGACACAGAGAGATAGAATAAAATACATATATTCATAATTTCATCCATTGACCCTTGTACATGCAGTGGACACAGTGAAGACAGCAGATTAAGATAAACAGTTGACATAGACAAGCAATTTAGACAAATGGAGAAGTGGTCAAAGTCATTCCTAATGTTAAGGGATGAGCAGAACAATGTATGATCTACTACAAGTATAAATCACTTGGACGGCCCCCAACTATACTCACCTGAACAGACAGAGTGTGGCAGTGGCGATGGTAAGAGACGCAGTAGAGATAGCATAGCCCACCGAGTACATGACTTGCACATAGAGGAAGTACCCATTGGACCTGGGTGCCTGGGGAAGCAGAAACAACACTGTTCATCCAAAAGGGCATATTATAAGCACTTTGAGTTTATGAATGTATGAGTTGGGACTTTTTCAGTCAGAGAGAGCGATTGAAATAGAGAAAGAGAGTCAGCGAGAGAGAGGGAAAGGGAAAGGGGGATACCTAGTCAGAGTGAGAGAGAGAGAAAGAAAGAAAGAAAGAGATGTGTAAGGGTGGACAGAGTGTCCTGGCCTAACAGAAAAAGAGAGAGTGGGGGTTTGGACCATGTCGTTACTATCTGTCTCTTAAATCACTGTAGTTAAGCACTGCTGTCCACCCAGCAGGAAGACCACTCGGAACAGACTGGGAAGAGGAGTTCTGAGCAGAACCAGAACATTTCACACTATGATTTACTCTTTTATTCCACCTGCAACTAGTCCAAATACAACACTCGGTCATAATCTGTTCCTAAATTACTACAAATAATAATAATAGGTTTATTTCACCCCAGGACACTGAAATGTTATAAATCAAATCAAATCATAGGTTTTATTGTGCACCCATATCCACTGACTCTCGCCCAGGCTGATGATATTGCCAAAAAGACATGCACCACTGTAGAAGAACTGAGTGCCAGCCTATCAAAATGCTTAACCTATACAGTATTTTCAGTGAACAGATCCTAAGGGAGGAAAAACACGATATGAGGTCATTAAAGAGTATTGGGACTTAGCACACCTGTGGATTCACATCATTCCTGAGGGGCATATCCCACAGAATTCTGCTTATATCACGCTATACCACAATAAACATAAAGTTCAAATGCAGAGACTCCGAGATCATTGAGCACTTTTGAAGTGACAGGTTGGCGCGAAATCCATAGCCTATCTCCTCTGCACTGTATCAGCATAAAATAATGGCCTTCTAGCAGTCATTAGGACAAAGATTCAGCAGGAGGCAGGCAGGTAGAGGTGCAAATGAGTGTTAGATTTATTTACACAGCGCTGGTATTTCAAAGATGACGGTGAAATTTACAAATAGGCCAGGCTATACAAAGTTCTGACTTCAAAATGGCAGCATTCTAAAGCAAAAGCCTCTCATCAGGCAAAACCTATCTTAACCAATAAAGCACAGGTGGGGTCTACCAGGCTCAGATACAGCCTCCCCTTGAGTTACCCAACATTTAACTAACTAGAACATGCCCAACCTGTCACTCAATAATTTGAACTGCTATTTTTATATAGAGACATAAAACTAAAACTGAACTGAGGGGCTAAGCCGCCTTTAGCCGCCTCGTGGAACCAGGTACGAATCACATCATCCTACCTCAAAAGGGAAGGTGAGGGTCTCAAAGGCATACTCGCAGGCTATCTCATGTGGAGGAAACGGTTCAGTCCAGCCGTGCTCTGTGCAGTTCCTGTATACTCTGCCTGTGAGAGGAGAGAACACTGGTTTGCTAAAGAATAGATCTAAATAACGTTATTTTACAATCTTGACCATTACCCATCATTGCAACCGCTTTTTCCCGCTGGGATACTGTTTATCCTGTAATAATGCCTAAACTACACAGGCATTACATAATACCTGACATACAAAAGCCATTTACAATCATCAACCTTGAATATGGATGTGTCTGATGATGTTCTAATGTGTAACTGTTAAGGTGTCCTTGGAATGCTTAGTCATGTATGTGGGCATACCTGTGGTGCGGAGGAATCTGGGACATGGCTGTGACACAGTCTCTCCCACATCAGCATGAGGCCAGCAGTTCAGGTGGTCCCACAAACCTCGGCACTCTACAGGAGACATAATGGGTGTCATCCACAGGTATTCTAAAGGTTCTCTTCATTCATTCCACAAGGGAGGCTGAACAATTCCATCGCTCTCACAGTATACCACAAATCCTGACACATTTGGCTGCCAGCACAATATGCCTCTTGTTACTGTTATAGGAAGTCCCTTTCTAAAATCACCATCCATTTGCCAAATCACCTTGGCTTGTCTGGCAGCCCTTAGGCCCAGGTACCATATGGGCTGTGGAAGTGGAAGAGATAGAAAAGGACAGGTGTTCTATCTGTCTCTCTCGGGACGGCAGGTAGCCTGGCGGGTGGGAGCGTTGGACCAGTAAACCGAAAGGTTGCTGGATCGAATCTCCGAGCTGACAAGGTCGTTCTGCTCTGAGCAAGGAAGTTAACCCACTGTTCCCCGTCTGCCGAAGACGTGGCTGTCGATTAAGGCAGCCCTCTGCACCTCTCTGACTCAGAGGGGATGGATTAAACGCAGAAGACACATTTCAATTGAATGCATTCAGTTGTACAACTGACTTGGTATCGCTCTCTTAGTCTGTCTGTCCAATGTTTTATCTAATTGTTTTCTTCCTAAAGCCAATCTGAGGGCAAATCATACTCTTTCGCCAAATGGAATATCTGAAATGTCAATTGTGTGATAGTGCTAACCACTTCAATCAACCATTTGCATTGTATTTCTCACAGCCTTCTCTCCTTCTCACCAGCAGGAAACCATGGTAACATGAGGTTTTCAGCATCCTAAATCCAATAAGCCAATGTGTTATGCTACTAGCCTTAAAATAAAGGGTAAAAGAACATTGCTTCGCCTCCCATATTAATGACCCCGGGGCTCCCAGCACAGATATGTGTTTATCAGGGCACTAAGACCACCAGATTCCACATATAGCAGAGGAGAGAAGCGTTTGGCTGATCTGGTTACCAGAGTAGACTCACTGCTGCCTCCAAAACTCTCCATCACTCTCCATCACCACTCCCTCTTCATTGGACGTGATTTGTGGTGTACGGATGTGCTGTTATCTAAGCTGTTTTCCTGGCCCCTCTTTGAACTTTTCTTCCTCTGTGTAGATTACATTAATGGCTAAACATGATGCCCATAGAATGACTGACTTGCCTGGTTGTTGAGAGTCAGCCTGGCTGATGTTGATCTTGAACAGATCCTTGAAGCAGCTCAACTCATCTTGGAGTAAGATGTAGTCCGGGTCACATTCTGGAGGAATGGCCTTCACCTTCAAACATGATTTTAAACGGCATCGCATTCTGTGTTGTAGTATATTTCTTTCGATTTAGAAAGGGTATAGCCATATGCCTTTATCAAAATGTGCTGCATGCCATTCTCTCGCCCTAAACTAAACTTTTAAAAATACAATGAATAATATTTTGCATTTTCAGAGGAATTTATGTTGAGACAGCGACAATTATAGTTTAGGCTACTATCATTTTCCATTTCATGATCATGATATATACACACATCCATTCATTATCAAATAATTAGGAGGAATTGGAGCACATTTGAATATCACTCACATTGGAAGAGAAGTCGAGAAGAGCTGCTATAAACACAAACCTATGCAATTGTCTGTTTATCCTCATTGCAGCTATGGTATTGCCAAGACAAACTGAGAAATAAAATAAACAAATATACATATATATATACGGAATCCGCTAGGAGGGACAATTCAGGTGCGCAATGGTAACCTGGACAAAAATATATCAATAGAAAATTCCAGGAATATTACTTGACCGAAGCAGAGAGTTATTCGGTGCCTAAGTCCTGAAAGCAGGTGACAGTGTCTTGTCCTGGTTATCTCAACCCTGATTTACACAAAACTGTAAACTTCAGATGCAGCGTAAAATAGATAATCCCTTTTCTGTAGACCCCGCCTACTGCTCACTGCGCGCGGCTGTCACTGTCTGGTCACATCCATTTAGGATAGAGGTTTTATCTTACCTGGAAATTGCTAAATTCTAAATATTTGAATTTCCAAATTGTATAATTCGTTTTATCCTACCAGAGTTGTAGTTTATATACATTCTAAAGAACTGTTTCTGTCTCTGGCATATTAATTTCATCTCATGTGAACATTCAAATAAATCCTGAAAGTAAACTCTCAGTTGACTCTCAGCGCCTGTCCACCGCACTCGAACTCGCTCAAACACACCTTATAGTACCCATACGACACCTCTGAGTGGTGTTTACAAAACACAACAGTGAAGTGTACGGGTAGTAAAAGTGTCACCTGGTATCACATCTCTGCAGTGTTTGCTGTTGTACATGTATGATAAGCAGCACAAGGCTTGCCAGGGGGATAAACAAGCATGTCAGCGTTATCTAGACTCACTGGGTCAATTAAGATCAAATCGATTTTTTTCTGGCCGAATACTGGGGATGGACAGAAGGAACATGGTGCTGGGTGTTTGGTAAAGCTGTGGACCGGTATAAATCAGATCCTTTCAGGGTCTGCCTCCACTCTTAAAGACAGGTTTAGGATTGTTATATCTCTGGAGACAATTAACTGAAGGGCTTTGGTTTGATTTACAGATGTATGATCTTAATTTGAGCCAGTCTGCTCCAGCAAGAAAATAATCCTGCAGCAACAGGAAAAGTAAATTATTGTGTGGATTATAATTAATGGACATTTTTGTAGCAGTTGATACAGTTTTTGATAGAGCAAATCAAGTCTGACATTTCAAAGTGGAAATTACAAACTTTAGGAGCCTTTTAAAAACACAGATACACTACACGTTTATAGTTCCTGTTATGCAAGAACATTCCCAGCAACAAGAGTGATTAAACTAAGATCCTACATCTGTAACAGCTGTTTGGTATGTGTGAGGTGCTGAACCCTGGATCTAAAGATCAGAATACTGAAACTTTGTGTGGTTTAGATTTAGAGGAAGAAGAAACATGGGAATATGTGTTTTAAAAACCACAAAGTCACTTGCCCCTTTCTTCTACAGCCATATTGTGGACTTTTCCATTGTACAATATATAGATAATTTGCAGATCAGCTTTAAATCCATCTAGAGGGAGAGTACTGCTGGTATGAGGAAGTGGCTGCCTGGGTCTTCTGCACCTCCAAGTGGAGTATAGCCTGAGAGTTTGGCATTTGCTCGAAAGCACTGATATTATATAGGGTCAGGTATTTTTTCCAACATTTAATGTTTAATTAACCTGATTCTATATCTGTGGTTAGGGTCAACAACTTTTAGCGTAGTGTATGAGGAAGTGTCAAAGCCTAATGACCAGTGTAAACAGAAGACAATTGCACTGTAACCATACCTGCCCAACCAAATGATAAATTACCTGTTTATTTTTTTGTTTATTTTTAAATTATTTATTACAAAGAAAGACACGGAAGAGGTAACATTAAAGTATTAGAACATGAAGGACAAACAATACAGCATCAAGACCCTATCAAACATGTATCAGTCTTTCCGCAACAGAGCCATCCTTACGTGTGAGGGTGCGTGTGCATGATAGTGATATAAAATATATGCCATAGTTTCCTTTTTCATGATCACAATCTTGTGAATCCCGAACCCTCCAAGATCCCCCCACAGTTCCCCAATAGCTGTCCCTCAACCATTCGAGACCCATCCCACAGTCCCCCCGGAATAAAAATAAATAAAAAATACAATTAATTCCATTCCCCACCCCCAAGAACCCCTCAATGCACCAACAACCAAGAGAATGAACTAAAGAGAAAAAAGGAAAAGACAGAAGAAAACAACAAACAACAATGCAAAAAATACAAACATTTAAAACAAAGGACATCAAGGACAACTGAAATCATAACAGCAATGCCAACTGTATATGTTTGTGTGCATGTCTGGCACTATTACATGTATGTGTGTGTTCTTGTATGTGTTTATTTGAATGAGTGTGTGTATATGCATGTGTACAAACACCTGCACGGCATCAGCCTCAGGCAAACCGGCATTAGTTGTAAAAACACTGCCACTTAGTGTCATTCAAACATACTTTTTGTTATGTTTTATTTAGACTTTTTTTTCTTTTATCTTTTGACCATCATTCTCTCTCTCACACAGCAACTCCACTCCCACTTGTCTCCAATTCCACATACCAACCCTCAGCTTCCCTCAGCCCATCCCATCTATCTCTGCTGGCCACCCACTTCGTGTTTCCACGCAGCACATATCTTTCAACTATGCTGTGATGTTTAACGTACAATTTCAATGATCTAATCGAATAGAATCTACAGATTGCGTGTTGAAGATAAATACTTTTACTAAGAGTATTAGTATATTAGTAATTGACTGACCCGGTCTCTCCAGATCTCCTAACAGTACTATTTCTAGGGTCAATTTTAGATCAATGCTATGCATTTTCAGCCATTCCTGAGCCTGAGACCAGAAACAGGCTACCTGAGGGCAATACCAAAATAAATGGTCTATTGATTCTGTATCCTCACAACAAAATCTGCAGAGCTTCTATGATTTTATGCCCCAAATATTCAACATTTTGTTGGTGGCAAGAATTCTATATAATCATTTTAGCTGAAAAGCACGAAGTCTTGAATCTTGCGTTGTTTTATATATCCACTCATACACCCTGTACCATGGAATCGGTGTCACGTTCCTGACCGGTTTTCTGTTATTTTGTATGTGTTTGACGGTCAGGGCGTGAGTTTGGGTGGGTAGTCTATGTTATATGTTTCTATGTTTGTATAAGGGTGACCTGATATGGCTCTCAATTAGAGGCAGGTGGTTTTCATTTCCTCTGATTGAGAGTCATATTAAGGTAGGCGTGTTCACACTGTTTGTTTGTGGGTGATTGTCTTCCGTGTCTGTGTCTGCGCACCACACGGGACTGTAGCGTTTGTTCGTTCGTTTGTTATAGTCTGTACCTGTTCCTACGTTCTTCGTGTTATATGTAAGTTCTCATGGTTTAGGTCAGTCTACGTTCGTTTTTGTTATTTTGTAATCCTTCCAAGTGTTTGTTTTCGTATTTCGTCGTTTACTTTAATAAATCATTATGTATTCACAACCCGCTGCATTTTGGTCCTCCGATCCTTCTCTCCTCTCCTCGTCCGAGGAGGAGGAAGATCTAGACACCCGTTACAATCGGTACATAAAAAATCTCTTCCCAACTATTTTGCAATCTGTATGGTACAGTTGTCAACATCCTGGTCCTCAAATGAAACTGGTATACTTTCTTATTTATGCTATTTTTATTCCTCCACCAGTTTTGAACCTTTATATTGGGCAGACAGACCAGTTCCCTACCTCCTCCCGCTGCCACCCACCTCCTCCATTTTTGGGGCAATGCTGTAATCAATTGGTTGTACTCTTGGATTGAGCAGACCTTCCCGTACAATTCTGATAACTACATGAAGGACATAACTCTACCATTACAATTTACAATATCATTTAAGAACAAAATACAATTTTTAAACATCTTTCCCATAAATACAGGTATTTTATCAACCAGCACATTTGAGTTCAGCCATAATATTTGTTCTATCTTTTCAGGGGGATGAAATTGAAATTACCTGTTGTTACTCACAATGCTCAGAGTCCATAGCCCACTGGCCATCCGATCATAACATCATTTGATTGTGATCTGTGTGTTGGTTCAATGTCCGGATGATAATCTTGAATATTTGAGGACACGTAACAAACTTCCTGAGTGATTTCCTACAGTTGGTATAATTCACTTTATTAAACAGGTTGTTGTTTTGCTTCTGACATTTCAGTCCAGCTGAGACCAGTTATGGGTGACTTATAGGTGACCTGTAGATGACCTGCACCAGCCTGACTGGTGAGATGAATGATAGAGGGTGAGGAAGTTGTGTAAACCTGCTACTGACTGCTGGTACCATTGGTACTGGCAAATAATCTGCCATTAAAAAGGCCTATGGCTTTTAAAAAGTATGACCGTATATTCATAAAGAATAGAAATGTAAAGGGCAAATTTAGGTCTGGTAGGCTAGTCTGTTGGCCAGTATAATTAAGATGCAGGTGTTATTGTCAGTGGCTCGTGAAGGCAGTGTGGACCCATAAACACATCATGGGGTGTGGAATGCTGCGCTCACGTGCTATCTTAGTTATCGGAAGTTCAGTGGGAAATTTCACTTGAAAGACCCTCCAAGTTGGAATTACAAGTGGGAAACTCTGAGAAAATGTTGTTGCCCGAGTTGCCGAGTTGTGACGTCTCACCACTGACCTTTTACCTTTTCAACCAAAAGATGACAACAAATTTGTTTTGGACAACTACAATATTGTTTGGCTAATGTAGCTTGTTTGAACATATATTGTACATTTTAAGCAAGTTAGCTAACTTTATTAAAAATAATTTTACCTAGATTATTAAACTAGCTAAAATCTTATTGGTTGAAGAATTGGTCTGACCAAAAAGCACATGAACAAAATTAAGTTGTATTTCCGACATCACTAGGAAGCTCAGATGAGCATATGAATGCAGCATAAAAAAAGACCAAAGGAAAATCTCAATTGCATACTCCTTGCCAGAGCTCCCGCCCCTCTGACCTTCTCCTCCAATGAGTTTTGAGAAGGGAAGGGGAATAGAGGATGTGAGGAGAATACAATTGATATCTTCCCCATGTTGAAGTTGCAGGTTAGGAGAGCATTTTAGCTAACCCGAAACCTTTTTGGGACATCAAATCAAATGAAAGTTTATTTGTCACGTGCGCCCAATACAACAGGTGTAGGTAGACCTTACAGTGAAATGCTTACTTACAGGCTCTAACCAACAGTGCAAAAAAGGTATTTAGTGAACAATAGGTAAGTAAAGAAATAAAAACAACAGTAAAAAGACAGTGAAAAATAACAGTAGCGAGGCTACACACAGGCACCGGTTAGTCGGGCTGATGCATATATGATAAATAGAGAATAGCAGTAGCGTAAAAGAGGGGGTGGTGGGTGGCAGGACACAATGCATATATTGTAATATATTGCACAATGTACATATTGGGCCGGTTAGCCAATGTGCGGGGACACTGGTTGGTCGGGCCAATTGAGGTAGTATGTACATGAATGTATAGTTAAAGTGACTATGCATATATGATAAACAGAGAGTAGCAGCAGCGTAAAAGAGAGGGGGGGGGGGGGGGGGGGGCACACAATGCAAATAGTCCGGGTAGCCATTTGATTACCTGTTCAGGAGTCTTATGGCTTGGGGGTAAAAACTGTTGAGAAGCCTTTTTGTCCTAGATTTGGCACTCCGGTACCGCTTGCCATGCGGTAGTAGAGAGAACAGTCTGTGGCTGGGGTCTTTGACAATTTTTAGGGCCTTCCTCTGACACCGCCTGGTGTAGAGGTCCTGGATGGCAGGCAGCTTAGCCCCAATGATGTACTGGGCCGTAGGCACTACCCTCTGTAGTGCCTTGCGGTCGAAGGCCGAGCAATTGCTGTACCAGGCAGTGATGCAACCAGTCAGGATGCTCTCGATGTTGCAGCCGTAGAACCTTTGAGGATCTGAGGACCAATGCCAAATCTTTTTAGTTTCCTGAGGAGGAATAGGCTTTGTCGTGCCCTCTTCACGACTGTCTTGGTTTGTTTGGACCATGATAGTTTGTTGGTGATGTGGACACCAAGGAACTTAAAGCTCTCAACCTGCTCTACTACAGCCCCGTCGATGAGAATGGGGGCGTGCCCGGTCCTCCTTTTCCTGTAGTCCACAATCATCTCCTTAGTCTTGGTTACGTTGAGGGATAGGTTGTTATTCTGGCACCACTCGGCCAGGTCTCTGACCTCCTCCCTATAGGCTGTCTCGTCGTTGTCGGTAATCAGGCCTACCACTGTTGTGTTGTCTGCAAACTTAAGGATGGTGTTGGAGTCGTGCTTGGCCATGCAGTCGTGGGTGAACAGGGAGTACAGGAGGGGACTGAGCACGCACCCCTGGGGGGCTCCAGTGTTGAGGATCAGCGTGGCAGATGTGTTGCTCCCTACCCTCACCATAACCATAATTATCCTAACCTGCTACGTTAATTCTCCTAACCTGCTGTGTAAGTTCTACTAAGCTGCAAGGAAAAGTTGTCTTAACCTTCCAGTTGTAGCTATATACCACCTAGGGGTTTTCTCATTTGGGAAATATATTATTATGAGCCGTCCTCCCCTCAGCAGCCTCCACTGCACAAAACCTATTGGAGGAAGAGAAGGTCAGAGGGGAGGGACCTCTGGCTTTCTCATCCAATGGGTTTTGGGAAGGAAGCGAGGAGAGAGGAGGTGTGAAGTATGCAATTGAAATTCTCCCCCAGTTGCAGGCAATGTGCACACATCCTACAAATGTTTAGGTGCAGGGTACATGAAACAAGATTGGTTATGCCACCTAGTGGATTCAATAGTGAATAACATTACTGTAATATCAAATCAAATCCAACTTTATTTGTCACATGCGCTGAATACAACAAGTGTAGACCTTACCGTGAAATGCATACTTACAAGCCCTTAACCAACAGTGCAGTTCAAGAAGAAGAAAATATTTACCAAGTAGACTAAAATAAAAAGTATTAATAAAAAATAACACCATAAGAATGTAACACCACATGAAGAGGCTATATACAGCGGGCTCCGGTACCGAGTCAGTGTGCGGGGGTAAAGGCTAGTTGAGGTAATCTGTACATGTAGGTGGGGGTGAAGTGACTATGCAGAGGTAACAAACAAACAGGGAGTAGCAGCAGTGTACAAAAGGGGGGGGGGGGTCAATGTAAATTGTCCGGTGGAGATTTAATGAATTGTTCAGCATCCTTATGGCTTGGGGGTAGAAGATGTTGAGGGGCCTTTTGGTCCTAGACAAGGAAGCTTGGCCCCAGTGATGTACTGGGCCTGTTGCGCCTTAAGGTCAGATGCCAAGCAGTTGCTGTACCAGGCGGTGATGCAACTGGTCAGGATGCTATCGATGGTGCAGCTGTAGAACCTTTTGAGGATCTGGGGACCCATGCCAAATCTTTTCAGTCTCCTGAGGGGGAAAAGGTGTTGTCGTGCCCTCTTCATGACTGTCTTGGTGTGTTTGGACCATGATAGTTCGTTGGTGATGTGGACACCAAGGAACTTGAAACTCTCGACCCGCTCCACAGCCCTGTTGATGATAATGGGGGCTTGTTTGGCCCTCCTTTTCCCGTAGTCCACGATCAGCTCCTTTGTCTTGCTCACATTGAGGGAGAGGTTGTTGTCCTGGCACCACACTGCAAGGTCTCTGACCCTTACTGTAATATTTGACCATGAGAATACATTAGGTCTTTAAAAACTCTGTGATAGCTGACAGCAGCTATAGGCCTAGGTTATTATGGTCATATTTATTATGATCAATTGATTTGATGAGGATGTTGTATTCTAAAGTAAAAGGCTTTCTTCTGGAAGAAAAATATTTTATATGACTGGCTGATCATTATGGCCCACTGGACAACGCTTCGTCCCAAAGAATGCCCGCTAGCTAAAGCAGGCCACTGTGAGTATGCTAATGAGTTGCTAGTTAGCTAGCTAGCCAACTTTACATACTGTAAAGCTAAGTGAAATATCATCAGCTAACTAAATGCATATTAGCTTGTTATCTTGATGTAGGCCTAGTCCCTGTGCCCAAGAATGCGAAGGTAACCTGCCTAAATGACTACCGCCCTGTAGCACTACTTTGAAAGGCTGGTCATGGCTCACATCAACACCATCATCCTGGAAACCCTAGACCCACTCCAATACGCATACCACCCCAACAGATCCACAAATGACGCAATCGCAATCGCACTCCACACTGCCCTTTCCCATGTGAGAATGCTGTTCATTGACTACAGCTCAGTGTTCAACACCATAGTGCCCACAAAGCTCATCACTAAGCTAAGGATCCTGGGACTCAACACCTCCCTCTGCAACTGGATCCTGGACTTCCTGACGGGCCGCCCCCAGGTGGTAAGGGTAGGCAACAACATCTGCCACACTGATCCTCAATACCGGGGCCCCTCAGTGGTGCTTGCTTAGTCCCATCCTTTACTCCGTGTTCACCCACGACTGCGTGACCAGGCACCACTCCAACACCATCATTAAGTTTGCTGATGACACAACAGTGGTAGGCTTGATCACCGACAACGATGAGATAGCCTATAGGGAGGAGTTCAGAGACCTTGCAGTGTGGTGCCAGGACAACAACCTCTCCCTCAATGTGAGCAAGACAAAGGAGCTCATCGTGGACTACAGGAAAAGGCGGGCCGAACAGGCCCCCGTTAACATCGCCTGGGCTGCACTGTGGAGCGGGTCGAGAGTTTCAAGTTCCTTGGTGTCCACATCACCAACGAACTATCATGGTCCAAACACACCAAGACAGTTGCGAAGAGGGAACGACAACACCTTTTCCCCCTCAGGAGACTGAAAAGATGTGGCATGGTGCATCCTATATAATAGGCGGTGTCAGAGGAAAGCCTAAAAAATTGTCAGAGATTCCAGTCACACAGGTCATAGACTGTTTTCTCTGCTACCGCACGGCAAGCAGTACCGGTGCGCCAAGTCTAGGACCAAAAGGCTCCTTAACAGCTTCTACCCCCAAGCCATAAGACTGCTGAACAACTCATATTGAACTGCACTGTTGGTTAAGGGATTGTAAGTAAGCATTTCAGGGTAAGGTCTACACTTGTTGTATTCGGCGCATGTGAGAAATAAAGTTTGATTTGAAGAACACAATTCTCCAGCGTACCAGTGGCCATCGAAGGTGAGCATTTGCCCACTGAAGTTGGTTACTATACCGAACTGCAGTCAGGTCAAAACCCTGGTAAGGACGATGAGCACGCAGATTAACTTCCCCGAGGCCTCCCTGCTAGCTGTGCCACTAGAGATTCTGGGTTCGAGTTCAGGCTCCGTTGCAGCCGGCCGCGACCGGGTGACCCATGGGGCGGCGCACAATTGGCCCAGCGTCTTCCGGGTTAGGGGAGAGTTTGGCCTGCAGGGATGTCCTTGTCCCATAGCGCACTAGCGACTCCTGTTCCGGGCCGGGCGCAGTGTACGCTGACACGTCGCCAGGTGCACGGTGTTTCCTCCGAAACACATTGGCGCGGCTGGCTTCCGGGTTAAGTGGGCATTGTGTCAAGAAGCAGTGCAGCTTGTTTGGGTTGAGTTTCAGAGGACGCACGGCTCTCGATCTTCACCTCTCCCGAGTCTGTACGGGAGTTGCAGGGACGAGACAAGACTGTAACGACCAATTGGATACCATGAAATTGTGGGGGGAAAAATGGGTAAAGTAACAAAAAATGTAATTAAATAAAATAGCTTCCCTGAGACGGTTTCTGCAGAAAGTCTTTGGTTGTGTAAACCCACAGTTTCATCGGCTGTACGGGTTCTGGTCTCAGATATTCCCGCAGGTTAAGAAGCCGGATGTGGAAATCCTGGGCTGGCGTGGTTACATGTGGTCTACGGTTGTGAGGCCGGTTGGACGTACTGCCAAATTCTCTAAAACAACGTTGGCGGTGACTTATACAGAAATTAATATTAAATTCTCTGGCAACAGCTCTGGTGGACATTCCTGAAGTAAGCATTGCAAATTGCATGCTCCCTCAAAACTTGAGACATCTGTGGCATTGTGTTGAGACAAAACTGCACATTTTAGAGTGGCCTTTCATTGTCCCCAGCACAAGGTGCCCCTGTGTAATGATTATGCTGTTTAATCAGCTTCTTGAAATGCCACACCTGTGAGGTGGATGGATTATTTAGCAAAGGAGAAATGCTCACTAACAGGGATGTAAACAATTCTGTGCAGAACATTTTAGAGAAGTAAGCTTTTTGTGTGTATGGAACATTTCTGGGATCTTTTATTTCAGCTCATGAAACATGGGACCAACACTTTACATATTGCGTTTATATTTTTGTTCAGTGTAAATACCACGTTAATGAGAAAATATACCTGGCCATTACAACATATCAAAGATGTTTCACCAACTTTTTCTCCCGCTCTGCTAGCCGGGTTCTCGCCGCTCATTTCCCACAATACCCTGCACATTTCTCTGTGTGCCATCAAGAATGAATGGGGGCGGACCTCCTCCTGCTGACGCCACGTCTGGTGAAAATGCACTGTTAGTTTTCCCCGCCTACTCAGACAGCTCACCTAGTCTATCAGCTCCCACTCTGTAATGTTAACCAGCTAGCTAGTAGCAGAAACTCACTGTGGCTAGCGAAGTAAATGAAAAAATAGACATCTTGTACTGTAGCTAGTTAGCTAGCTCCGGCCTTGGCTGTAATACCGGCTAAGGCATAATAAGAAAAGTAACGAATAATTGTTTATAACTAACGATAAAATGGCGGAAAAGCCAGAGGCTGGAGACAGCGAAGACGAGGTTGAAGATGTGTACGAAGTGGAGAGGATTATTGACATGCGAACGGAGGAGGTAACGAAACTAGCTAGCTAACGTTACTGCTAGGCAGTTTTGGTTGTTCGCCATCTAGCTGAACGTTAGCTTTATCTAGCTACACAATGTGACAACAATGAGCGGGTACCGTGATTAATTAATTTAAACTGTAAATAGACAACATAGCTAGCTAGAAATGCTAAAATATCCACGCACAGTTAGCCAACTGAAAGGAAATTGAAATGGCTGCACAACTTTGCCCATACGACGCCCTCTCCTTGCGCTAGGCCAAGGTCGGACTGACTGATGTTATTCTTTCGCGTTTCTGGACTTCAGCCAGCCCCACTTGCGCAGACTTGCCAAATACAACAAACCCTCTGTACTAAGCCTTGCACAACCAAGTCGTAATTGTCTTTAATGAGCTAGCTAACTAGCTACATGTGCTAGTTAAGTTGCTATGCCAGTTGGTTAGGAAAGTGCTAACGTTAGCAAACTAGCTAATAGTCTAGACATGTTTTATGTAAGTTAGCTAGCTAAATAGCTGGACGTATTAGCGATTAAGCAAATTTTCCACGGTACGTAATAAGATGGTACAGACCAGAACTATTAAGATATTACTAGCTGTTACAGTTTGGCGGATAGCCGTTGATACTTAGGTAACGTTAACAGTTAGTGTTAAGGGCATGCAGGACATTTTCGACCAGTCTCTAATTGGCAATACTTAAACAATTCCCGACTTGGAAACCACCGCTGTCTTATTAACTTCCATGGCTAGTTGCAGGTTGGAATTTAGAAAATGCGCCATTTTTAAAAAAATTACATCTTTTTTTTGCACCATGAAGTAATCCAACAATGTGCATACCGCCATCTTGTCTATTTAAAATCTTCTCTCATTGATGGAGAGAAGATTTTAAATGGACAAGATGGCAGTGTACATACACATTAGTTTGTTGACATGGAACAACTGACTTACCTGGTATGCTAATTGGTGTAGACAGTCAACCATTTTTCTTACACCAATCCAATGCTTTTTTATGTATGAGGGTAAGTTCACACTTTGGGGTGGGGTGGGGGGCAGAGTTTGGCATAGGTCCCTGACAATCACAGTTGGCTACCACATTTCAGTCTGGTGACATCACTGTCACCAGCTAACTTACATAAAACATGTCTAGACTATTAGCTAGTTTGCTAACGTTAGCACTTTCCTAACCAACTGGCATAGCAACTTAACTAGCACATGTAGCTAGTTAGCTAGCTCATTAAAGACAATTACGACTTGGTTGTGCAAGGCTTAGTACAGAGGGTTTGTTTTATTTGGCAAGTCTGCGCAAGTGGGGCTGGCTGAAGTCCAGAAACGCGAAAGACACTATAGAGGAGAGTTGCTACACAACATGGGCCATGTGTCACTGAGTGATTAAGCAGTAGGCTCCTCTATTAAAGTGCAAGCAAGAATCTGTGTGTATAAGTAAAGGGAGAGAATGTGTTTGTGTAGGTCTGATCTGTGTGAGATTGAGAGAGTGTTAGGTGAATGGGA
Source organism: Salvelinus namaycush (assembly GCF_016432855.1). Lineage (NCBI taxonomy): Eukaryota > Metazoa > Chordata > Actinopteri > Salmoniformes > Salmonidae > Salvelinus > Salvelinus namaycush. Next base: position 29,503,473 of record NC_052319.1, read on the forward strand.
GAAAAATAGGATTTTCTGAGGCTTGTGATTGTGGCTCAACAGCGATTCAGAGTGAAACACCCAGCCCCGCCAAACCTCCAGAGTTCCGGAAGAAGAGGGGAGGGCAGTATTGGATGAGGAGGAGTGGTGTGTGTGAAGAAGTCACTTGCACAGCCAGTTCCTCTTATCTAAATTGCTTTTGAGCTGAGAGTATGAGGGCGGGAAAAAGGAAAACAAAGCCTCTGAGGGAGGCGGGTGGAGAGAAACCTGACTCTCGTTGTGCTTTGTTTACAATCACGACCAGCCATGCACTGTGCTGCAGTCACATGTGTACCTCATTTGAACCAGAACACATTAGTCACATGATACAAGCAAAATCTACTGTCAAAGTAACCAGGTTTTCAGCCAACTTTTTATGTGAGTAAAGGACATGTTGGATAAAGAATGTCACGACAGGAGTGATGGAAACAGCAAATTTGTCTAAACTTTCCAGATGTCGACAAAACAAAATACGCTAGACAAGGTGGGATCTTTTTGTGAGAAATTAATTGTGAGAAATGGCAGTGGAAGCACCTTTATGCGCTAATATTAATATAATATCAAAATAAATTTGGCGTCACGTGATATGTTGTGGTCCTCCCACTACGACTCAGGAAAGCATGCAGTTTATTAGGCTACAGATTAAATAAGTTACGATAAACTTCACAGGGTGGTGAAAGTGCGCGATGATGAGCTTGATTCTTCTTTCCAATAAATATCTAGGCTCTTCTGGTGACATGATGATCATGCTTGGCTGTCATTTGACAAATAGAAATGATCTCTTTTGTCCAAAATAATATCATCATGTAGGTAGCCTACCCACACTGTATCTGGGAACTATTGGCTAGAGCCACATGCCAATAGAAGTGTGCACATTTGCTATAAAACGCAACATGTTTGTGACAAAACGATCAGGAGAGTTGAAAATGTGATGGAAACCCATTTAACTTTGGAAATTAACCTCAAAAGTTGTTTATGTGCAATATATCACGCACAGCCTTTTATCTGCAACAAGTACATTTGATGGAGACATCTCTGGTGGGAAAATGCGTATTGTTTTTATGCAGATTTTAGAATATTCGCATGAAAATCTGTCGCCATTTGGATGGAAACCTAGCTAGTGTCAGAACGGTTGTCCCCTGTGACTGGTTCTCTTTGGTGTCCCAGTGCCCTGGATGGGAAGGAGGGGACTGGGAGTTCTGGCTGTGTGCCACATTGCCAGACACAGCCGCTTAACGGAATGTGTGTTTGTGTCAGGTGGAGAGGTCTGAGTAGGCATGTGTCAGACTTAATACAAACTCTAGGTCTTTTTTATACACACAGGAGGTCTATGAGTAGGTGTAGGCCCAATACAGTCACTCAGTCAGTCTTCATCTTCTGCAATGATGTGAAAGAACTGAACTGGTAAAAAAAAAAAAAGATTCTCCATATTGCTCTCACCCACTTGTATTTGCCCTTGTCTTTAGGGGGAGGTACTGTACCGCGTTCGCTGGAAGAACTACTCCTCTGACGATGACACGTGGGAGCCTGAGGCCCACCTGGAGGATTGCAGGGAGGTGCTCCTGGGCTACAAGAGGGCTCTGGCAGAGGCTAAGGTCACGAAAGACCAAGATGCTAAGAAATGCATGGTAAGTCCCATCCAGAAGGATCATAGCCATCGTAAGAAAGGCGAGTCTAATTGCTGGAATGGAAAGTGCTTTATAGGACTGACTGTTACATTAACTACCTTTCGAGTAACCAATATCACTTTCAATGGCTGATGTGAATATCCCCTCTCCTTTGTAGAAGTTGCCCATGAAGAGTGATGTGTTCGATGCTGACTCTGACAGCGACAGTGATATTGACAAGCCCACAGACCTGCATGTTAAGAAGAAGAAAAAGAAGAAGCCCAGAGAAGAGGAGGAGGAGGAGGCACCTCCCCTGAAGGAGAAGAGGAAAAAGAAGAAAGACAAGCGCAAGGAGGACTTCAGGCCTCGTCCGGCACCGGAGTCTGATGAAGAGGAGCTTTCCCCTCCCCCAACCCCTGGCCGCGGAACCAAGATGTCCGACTCCAAAAAGAGATTTGTTGACTCCGATGAAGAGGAAGAAGCCCCTGTGCCCTCCAAGAAGCACAGGAAGGACAAGGCCAAGGATGGAGGAAAGCACGGAAAAAAAGAGAATGGGGAGGAAGGGAAGAAGAAAAAGAAGAAAAAGAAGGATCGAAGGGGTGATCTGGAGTCCACTGAAGATGAGGCCACCGCCCCCCTGGAAGAGGAGCTTAGCGAGGGGCCATCTGAGTCCCAGACGGATGATACCACCACAACGGAAAAGTCTCGCGCTGATGACAAGCCCAAGAATAAGAAGAGTAAGTCAGAACTGAAGCTGCAGGGCATCAAGGACTTACTTCAGGACAAGAAAGGCAAGAAACTGGAAACTTCGTCGCCAATGCTCTCCGCAAGCGGCCTCGCAAAACTGAAGAGCCTCACTTCCTCCAAGAGCCAGGGCCGGGATGAGCCCACACCAACCTCTGACTCCAGCGACACTCCTGCCCCGGCCCAAGTCCACAAGAAGGCCAAGGGCAAGAGCCACGAGGCCACTCCTGCACCGCCTAAAATTCCCTCTTCCTCATCCTCGTCTTCCTCTTCCTCCTCTGGTGCAGGGGCAAGCACTAGCAAGACTGTGGAGGAGTCTAAAGTTGTAGTGGCTGGGGATAAGGAGCCGACCGCCTCCACTAACCTGTTTGAGAAGTTCCTGCTGAACTGCGAGGCCAAGGACCGTGTTCCCCGCAAACAGATGGTCCACCAGCCCACCCCCACGGAGAACACTAAACCACCAAAGGTATGCCAAGCAGTTCTGCACTAAATGTACGGGGTTAGTAAATAAACGCTGGTGATATAGCCAGTGGCAGGGCCCTCAAAGTCTATCTTAAGCTGCCTCAAGTAAAATCTTAAATATATTTATGTTCAAATTTCAGCTCATAGGGAAAATTGAGAAAAGGACCAAGCCGACAAAGGAGTCACCTGCTCGGAAGCCAGAGCCAGATAAGTCCAAACATACAGACGGTGAGAAGAATTAAAAGGGTCTTTTAAAAGCTTTTATTTTTTTGAATTGCGTATGAATGTAGTGGACACAGCCACTAAATATTGACTCAATCAAGACATAAACAAAAATGTAACTGACATTTTAGTAATTTAGCAGACACTCGTATTCAGAGTAACTTACAGTAGTGAGTGCATACATTTTCATACTTTATCGTACTGGTCCCCCGTGGGAATCGAACTCAACCATGGCGTTGCAAACTACAAACTTAGCCACACAGGAACCCCTTTTATGCCACCTTTTTTATTTTTTTATTTTCCCTTATCTAACAGCATTTCGGCCCAGTCAGAGCCCCAGTGCTATGGAGACTGGTGACAGGGCAGAGGCAGAGGAGGAACCCGCCCAGAAGTCAAAGTTCGGCGGAGAGGACCGGAGGGAGGAGGCACAACGTTGGGAGAGGAGGACCCAAGAGGATGACAGGAGGAGGAGGAGGAGGGAGGACAGCGAGCCACGCCTCTTCATCGCCTGTGATGACAATCAAGACCCCTTGGAGAGCGCTGACAAGTCTGGTACGCAGTTTGGTACGCCACAGAACCAACAAACACACATGCATACAGACACACAGTCACACACAGAAAAGTCAACACACACACACGTCTGTTACAAAACCTACCATTATTGCTTACACCTATCCAATCCTTTCAGATCTACACAAGTGTTTAGGGGCAAATGGTTGTTTCTGGATAGAGACTCTCATAATGGCCATGTGAAATAATACTAAATGTACTATTGGATGTGGTTTGTGACTGACAGACAAAGGTCAAGCCTCTCTTAACCTTGGAATGGACCTCAACTTGGACTGGATGACACTGGAGGACTTTCAGAAACATTTGAACGGGGAGGATGAGATTCTTTCTGCTCCACCTCTATCTCCCAGTAAGTGCATACCCTCTTTCTCTCTCATGTTTCCCAGCAGTCTCTCAACATCGGCTGTACATGGAACTCTCTTCCACACATGGATGTAGACAACTACTGATGCGAAATCTGTGTGTCCCTCAGGTGAGCTGCGGGATGCAGTGAAAAGTGGGGATTACATGTCTGTGAAACTTGCACTCAATTCCAAAGAGGACTACAATCTGGACCAGGAGGTACGTTCTGTGTTCCAAAGAGAGTACCTCTCACCTGCATTCTCCCCCCTGCTTTGCTCCTGTCTTTGGGGAGCCCCAGCTGTTCCACATATTTATTCAGTCCCAGTACAAGCACTAACTAGTCACAACTAATCAATTAAATATGTTTTTACCTTTTGTTAGAGTAGCCTGTGTGTGTGGTTATACTTGTGAGTTCATTCAAATGAGGACCATTTTGCGACATACATCACAGTTCTCTTCTCATACGCTTTAGCTTTGTTCTCGGGTTTTCCAACAAAAAACTTACGTTAACCAACTTGGGGCGGCAACAGATTCGCTTTTGATACATATGTTTAGCTATTGCATATATGTCAGCGCCAAGTACTATATAATTCATTACTCAATTAAAGCCACAATATGTAACTTTCATTCCAGAATGACTGCAAGCATAGTACAAAGGACTGGAAATTTAAGTTACAGATTGCTGCTTTAATTAAATGTATTGTGTAGAATGAATTTTCATTTAGCCAGTCTGGTTCAAACATAGATACAACTGAATCAACTTAGCCACTCTGATCGAGTTATAAAACAGTTTAAATATTGGATATAACGTGAGAGCCAGTGATGGCATGCAGAGGTTGAATACCAGGACATTGAAAGAGAGAATCCGACTACAGTACCTGCTGACTGTATCCATTGAGGACCGCTAAGCAATCGAAGGTAAGCAGATTATACCCTTTAACTACTCAGTTATTTAATTTAGCCCAATGGAGCTACAGATTGTTTTGTAAAGATGTGTTAAGCTTGAATAGGAAAATGCAGTTTGTAAAATGTAATGTTTATCGCTTTAAAAACATGTTTTGCCTATTATCATACCTAATAAACTGTTGTGCCAACTTTGTCTGGCAATGAATAAATCCAAGCTTTATATTGCATTGAATGTTTGTTGTTGTGCACAGTTGTCAGAATTTTCATACGTTACTATGGAGGCAGCTAGAGTGGTCTCAGACAGGTATTATCTTCTCATTAACAGACACAGAACATGATGAGCAAGAGGTCAAAGTTCACAAGAAGCTATAAGATACAACATTTACCTCAGGTACAGTAATGCCTTAAGAAAAGTATTCTTGCACCACCGCAGAGCATGTAAAACTGCTGCGGACATAGCAGCACTGACATTTCACTCTTCATCTTCATTATCGACAATGAATAGCCGAAAAGCTAAAATAAAAAACCTTCCTTAGTCACTCATTACAATACCAGTAACACATTTCAGCTTTTGCCATACAGTTGTCTTTGTGTACAATAATAATTAAATATGAATCGAACAAAACCTTCAGTTTAACAAACTACTGACATAAGCATGTATTCTATTAACAAAATATGTATTTACATAGGCTAATATTACTTGCCCAGTTACATTATTATTTTGTTTGGGTTGTCCAATTTAGCTTTGTTAATTATTACAATTTATAAGGACTCGATAGTGTTAGTGTGGACCAATCAGTGTTAAGGGCCTGCTGAATATATTATATGTCTCAAACGTTCTGCTGCAACTGTAACTGTTGGGCAAGTACCAGAATTAATTTGGACCAGAGTTTGTTTTGCATCTTTATAGGCAGCCAAACACTCCAGGATCTTATTCAGGTCTATTTGTGTAAACACTTAAATCACCCACCAAACGCTCATCATTGCATGTAGGTCACTAAATACTGAATATATTGAGGATTCAAAACAGTCATTGGCAAAATTAGGTTAGAAGCCTAGTTGCATGGCGTTTTCTTTTCTGTACCTTCCTCGTCTCCATGCAGCATCTCATCCAACATCACATTATTAATTCCTCATCAGACATATTTACAATGTCAAAACGTTGTAGTTCGCTGATTTAATACAATAAAGCCATAAACTATTCCTTGAATGGGTCAAATGTGGTTTTTTTATTATTGAAGAATTCAGTCTACACGCAGTTTGGTGCTGTGTAACCATTGCATTGATTCTTGCTTGACTGTGATTGAAGTTGAGAGCATTGTTGAGGTGCTCTTAGGCGATCATTTGAATGACTCACAATGTGTACTGTACATGTTTTCAATGAGCAGTACTATGAGGTTTTCACGATTTTAGATTTTTCTGTGTATGAAACAGGGCAGGGGACACCAGCTTTGTCTAGTATGATGGTATAGTTTACCTAATTTCTCTTTGCCACAAAAGTTAAACACTAACTCCCAACAGCTATGAAGCTGCTTGTTTCACGTCCCACTTTTCATACATTTGAAACGGAATGCATCATGAGATTAACCTTTCATAAGTTATGAATCTTACGTTTACTTGTTCTTTTACAGGCATACACTGTTGAACAGAAGAGTTTAAGTGGCAAAGAGAAGAGTTTAAATGAAGAGGATATTTTAAATGAGGAAAAGAAGACTTTATGTGATGAAGAGAAGAGATTAAGTGATGAAGAGAAGCCTTTATGTGCAGCAGGGAATCCTCGCAGCCTGGGGAATCTTCACCGCAGCCTGGGGAATCTTCACCGCAAAAGGAATCCTCACCGCGAAAGGAATTCTCTTTGCAAAGATGAGATTCCTCTATGCGAAGAGAATCATTTACACAAGGAAGAGAAACATTCTCTACACAATAAAAAGACTTCATGTGTTGAAGATAATACGTCATGGGATGTGGAGAAGACTTTATGTGACATAAAGAAGGGTGCTGAGGAAAGCAGTTTGAGTGGTGATGAGATTCACGAAAACAGTTCTGGTGATGAGGTAGAACGACAAAGACTTGATTCAAACGTTCCAAGTGGGTCAGATCCTCTTCCATCTAATGCAGAAAGCTCATGCGAGGATGAATATGAGCAGTACCCTCCAAAAACGGCACAAGCTAAAAAGACTTGCCGCAAAATATTTGCGCCACGGAAAGGTACACGGTCAAGCTTACGTTCCAGCACAAAAATGACAGTCAGCGCATGTAGTACGATAGAAGATGATGATAAGGGGAAATTGGACAAAAAGTACTTCTGCCTGTATTGCAATGAACCACACCACAAAATTGCAAGACATTTAGAAAGGATGCACGCAGAAGAAGCAGCTGTTGCTCATGCTATCAGCTTCCCAGAACTCTCCAAAATCAGGTCTCTCTTGCTTGACCAACTCCGTAACAAAGGCAACGATCAACACAACTTAGAAATTCTTCAATGTGGAGATGAAGTTGTGACAAAGGAAATACCCTCTTACAGTGGTGCTTCTGTGCGTGACTACCTACCCTGCCAACACTGTGTAGCTTTTTTTAACAAAATTGATTTATGGAAGCATGAGAGCTCATGTAATGCCAGAAAAGGACAAGATGAAACGAGGGGAGGAAAAAGAGTGAGGATCCAGGCTGCGTCCTCTCAACTTGTTCCATTGCCTGTCTATTCTACTGGAGGATGTGAAGAAATAATACACAATATGAATCAAGATGACATCTCATGCCACATCAAAAATGATCCCCTGATATGTAAATATGGCAATGCACTATCTGCAAAGCATGGTCATGCCAAGTCACAGTTTACTTACATTGGTTCAAAAATGAGGGAATTGGCTAGATTTGTACTTAATGTAAATGAGATGGACTGTGATGTGCAATACTTGCATGAAGTATGTGTACCATCCAAATTCAAATTGGCCGTTCATGCTGCCAGGAAAATGAGTGGTCATGACCCTGCCTCCGACAGGTACAAGACCCCATCTCTTGCTTTAAAGATAGGCTATTCCTTGAAAAGAGCTACTGAAATAGCTTTTGGGGAGAGTCGTATGACAGAGGACCGTGAGGCAGAGGAACAAGCCAAAAGGTTCATTGAACTACTTGAAAACGATTGGAATAACTGTTTTTCTGGTCTATCCCTCAGCGCTGTCCCTCAGTGTGATGAAGTTGATGTGTCTTCACTAACTGAGGATTTGATCAAACTTCAGAAGTTTCTCAAGGTTGCAGAGGACACAGCGAAGAAAGAATTGCTGGAGAACCCCACCAACACTGTCTGGAAAAAGCTCAATGAAATTCTTCTTGCAGAAATAGCTCTCTTCAACAGAAAAAGGACAGGGGAGGTTGCGAAAATGCTGTTGGAAACGTACACAAACAGAAAGAAAGCTCCAGCTAGTGCAGACATTTTCAATAACCTCTCAAGGCTGGAGCAGGAGCTTGGTGATGACAAATTAACCAGGTTGGAAATAGAAGGCAAAAATGGTAGGAAAATGCCAGTCCTACTAACGGAGAGGATGATCTCATCTCTTGAGATCCTTATTGCAAACAGAGACAAAGTTGGTGTGTCAAAGGACAACCCTTATGTCTTTGCACGTAGCCTGGATGCAGCAAGCTACATCAGAGGGTTTGACTGTCTGAGGAAGTGTGCACATGAGTGTGATGCAAAGAATCCTGAAAGTCTGATCCATGCGACAGTGAGGAAAGAGGTTGCTATCCATTGCCAAATACTAAACTTGAATGAAAGTGAATTGGATCAGGTGGCAAAGTTATTGGGACATGACACCCAGGTCCATAAAGAGTACTACAGGCTCTCTGAAAACGCAGCACATCTAGCACAAATCAGCAAATTGCTGCTTGCAATGGATCAGGTTCCAGTGGTAATTCCAGGGCCATCTGAGGAAAGGGTTGTTTCTCCTACATATGGTGAGTATTAGTTGCTTTACAGGGTATTTGGAGAAAGATGTCCATTGTGTTTTAAGGGATTAAATGATCAATTCAGTGAAAATCTGTTTTTGTGCCATTTACATGTTCACTAGACCTACATTTTTGAGAAGCTGGCAACTTATTACTCTATAGTGTTTGCTCTGTTCCTCTTCACAATATATGATAATGGCACATGTTCATGAATCCTTTTCTTCTGTTTCTATTCATTTCATAGGTACATATCCAGCGGGGACAGATAGTGGAAGGACATATCCTACCGAGACATGTCCTACTGGGTCATCATATCCTACAGAGACGTATTCAGCGAAGTCATATACTGTGGAGGCACAGCCTTCAAGGTCATATCATGCTGGGACATATCCTGAGAAGTCATATCCTTCAGGATTACAATCTGCAATGTCATATTCTGCGGGGACAGATTCTGCAAGGGCATATCCTACCGTGACACATCCTGCAGGGACCTATCCAGCAGGTTCATATGTTGCAGGGACATATACTGCAGAGACACATGATGCAAGATCATATCCTGCAAGTGCTTATGCTTCAGGGACGAATCCTGTCAGGTCATATCCTGAAGGGACATATCCTGCGGGGACACATTTTGTGGGTACACAACTTGCTAGGTCATATCCTGCCGGAACATATCCTGCACAGACACTTCCTGCACAAACACTACCAGCGCATACAGTTATTACACCAACACTTCATGCCCAGACACTTCCAACGCAGACGCTTTCTGTCGGGGCAGTTCCTGAGGGGAAGGTTAAGGTGGGCACAGTGTGGAAACGGAGACCGTGGAGTGATGCGGCTAAGGCTGCGGTGAAACGTCAGTTGGGACACTTTATCTCATTGATGGAGGTTCCAGGTAAACGGGACTGTGAAGTATGCCTCCACAATGAACCAGCTGTACAAGACAGGACATGGAGAGACATCAAAAACTATGTGCACAACACAGTAAAATCTATTAAAAGGAAAAAGGGTCTTACAAGAGTGGACCCCACCCAACAGACAAAGAAAGGAGCGGCAAAGAAAGAAAAAGAAACGGAGGCAAAGAGTGCTAAGGAAAGAGTTGGTGGAACAATGACCGTATCTGCACAGGAGAGACTAGAGGCAGGTCCTGTTGCAATACCAAGGAAACAGAAAATTTGGGGTGATGAGGCTCAGGCTGCGGTCAGGCGGCAGCTAGGAGACTTCACTAAACTGATGAAGATTCCAGGTAAAAAGGAATGTGACGCATGTATTGCAGCTGAACCAGTTCTACAAGGCAGGACATGGAAAGATGTAAAAAACTATGTGCATAACACATTAATGACAATGTGCAGGAGGCATATTTCAGGCAAACAAAACATGGATAGTGAAAAACCTATTCCTGTGACACAGAAACCAGCGTTGCAACAGAGTCCAGTTGTGCATCAGAAACCAGGGGTGCTGTTGGGACATCCAGAAGATCGTCCTGTTTATCTGTCCTTATGATTACCTTGAACTAGTTTGAAAACCTCCCACGGTTGAAGGTATGCAAGGATGGAGAAAGGAGAAGATAGCTTTTGATTTAATCTGACCACCCTTGGTCACTCTGATCTCACTTTGTGACGTAAAGCAAGAATGAAGTATCTACTTTATTCTACGAACGTATCCGTGGCAACTACATAGTGATATATTATGCATGCAAACTTGTTTCGCAGATGTTGAAATTCTCAACTACAAAATTCCATTGTCACAATGCATTATGTGGTACCTAAACTCAGTATTTTGGCATGGGCTACACATTTGCAACCTTGGGAGAAGGGAGGCAAGGAAGGATGGAATCATACCTTTTTGTTAAAAAAAATATTCCAATGGCACTTTACAAAGGCTGTCAAACTGAATCTTCTGGGTCAGCAATGGCAACAAGGCCTCATAGACATACATTTGGAATCCAAACGCACCACATGTTTCGATTGAACCATGTTGCATAAAAATGGCCACAATAACTGACTGAAATACAGTATATGCTCCACATGGATAGATAACATGTACCAAGTACAGTGCATAATGTTTAGTTTTTTTAAAACAACTTCGTAGATTGTTGTGCAAAGCTATACAGTTAAACTGTTGACTTTGGCTTTTTGATCACAATACTGGTATACTTTACTTTCACCAAATGAATCTGGATCCAGATGTACAAAATGTTTTGTGTATATGTCTAGGTTAGGTTTTGAGTAAAAACAACTGACCAGAAAACCTGGGAATTTAGCAGGTTATTCCTGGTAGAAGTGAGGTGTGAATGGGTTTCAGGGCTCCATCTGTGCTAGCTGCACATTCTACATTGTCACCCCACTCAAACCTTCCTATTTTTTGAGTGGCTAATATCACGATATGGTCAAACAGTAAAGTTCATTATCCTCATTCCTGTAATATTAGTGTCTGCCCTCCTGCCCCTGTTTCGCTGGGGCCTGCTGATGTGATAAGTGAGCCACTCTCCTCTCTGGTAGAAAAACATATGTTCTGGTTGTACAACAATAAGGAGGTCTCAGCTTTCTGTAGGTATACTTTTCTAAACTCAATATTGAGCTCAGTAGCAACTATTTTACAAACAATATTTTATATGGCTTTCAGATACGGAGTGGGGAGTGAAATACGCATTGAATATTGTGAGGGCATATAGGTCTCATTGGGTAGCCTACAACTGCAGAGTTTTTTCAGGACTTTACATTTACTGATTAATACATGGCTACTAGTAGTGGGTATCATATTTAGAGTTAGCAATCTAATGTGTTTTGAATTTCCACTTCCACAGATGTTGAATTAGCCCCAAATGTATGTTGTAGATGAAGGAAAATTCATCTTTATTGAAAAAGAAAAACATTAAAATATAACAACAATATCCATATTGTCAACCCAAAATTCATGCCAATCATGGGATTAGGTTGCACATCAAAATATCTTGAATCATGCATTCCTGATTGGACATGTTAGATTAAACAACTTATTTCTTGAATAGCATCTCGGTGTAGTCTATTACAAAAAAAGAACTATGACTGACTTTATAAGATGATTACAAACATTTTATATTGCATGACGCTACAATTTTTGTGGGTTGAGACTAAATCTGAAACTGAAAAAGTTGCGCACAGTTCAGATGCCAAATGTATGGCGAGTCGAACTGAATAGAAATGAAAAGCAGGCTGTCATGTTTGAAAGCTTTTCTTGACTTACCAACAGTGCAGACTTTCTTGTTGGTTTTGGGTTGAATTCAGGCATAACAGTGACCTTATGTGTTGAAGAAACCACAAGATTTATTGCACTAAAAGGGCAAAGTTCGACGAGGCGCACTGCGTGGTTTCACACGGCACTCTATCCCTGCTCCTCCAAAGAGAAAGTTACATATTGTTTTGTTCGGTGCGGCGATGGAGCGGTGTTTGAACTAGGGCCTAGTGCCACCAGCGGAAAATGCTAGTCTGGAGCCATGGGTTTACGTACGAAATTTGTGCCCAGCTAAGAGTATGGCTTGATGTTTGAGCCACTTGAAATCCAATCATGTCAAGAAGAATGTTTAGATGAAGACAGCTCCATTGTAAATTGTACTTATTATAAATACAAGGTATACATACACTATTCATACTCGATTGCTTTTGAAGCATGGTTGAGTTTATTATCATGGATATTGTACTTATGTTATTAACGTTAGCGAACTAGCTATCTTGTATTCCTAGCTACCGGTATGTATCAGTCGTTTTTTTATATTTGTTTTTATATATATATATATATTATTTTTCTCAACAATTTCGATCTCAGCAGTGACACGTTCAGATCCTATCAAAGGGCCCATTTATGGATGCATCCTGATTTTCCACCCTTCTCCCAAAGTGTGCAAGTAAACTCTTTGAAAGAAGTGTGGAATCCGCACTCAGCGTGAGTGATAGCTGATGGGTTTGGCAAGAACGGGTGCACTTTTATTAGCAATCCCTTTACATCGCAAGTTTATGTGTGAAGGCTAGTTTATGGTTCCTAAACCAAAGCCTTGTTTATGGTCACTAGTAACTTTACAGTAATGGTCACTAAAGTTGGTTGACTTCCCATCCAATTTGAGGCAGTTTTTGGTTCTCCTATCCACTCCTTTGGCCAAAGGTTACTATTGATAAGTAACTGAAATCTGCCTTAACAATTGGAAACAGATCCTTTGTTCTGCATGTGGAATTGGTTTCAGAGATTCACACACATACAACCTAGGCTATTTCTCTTATACATGCCTTTTCTACTAAATATGATGTGAATTATTAGGCATTAGCTGAACATGTACTTGTTTTATTGCTTCTTGTCAAACGATAAACATTTCAACTTTTTAAATTAATGTTGCTATTATTCACTACGGTCTTAACCATATTGATTCAGTAGCTGTTTAAGTTCCTCAACACTCATTTAGGCTGACTAACTTGTATAGGGTTTGACGGCTGTTGCTTCTCTGTATTATTTGATCCGCTTGCCTACTAGATAATGTTACTATTGCAAGTAAACCTTTCTGTTGCTTCTAATTGGATCAAGGAGGAATAATGTAAATAAATTAGTTCATAGTTGTCAGTTCATGTTGTAACTGCATAAGGTCTGCCACAGTGTTAGGTGTTAACTGAGAACAATTGTCAGGGGTTTAAACCACACCCCACTATTTACTGTCTAAAGACATGGACATCATTGCTTAAATCGTTTTTTTCACCAACATGTATTTGTTATCAAGCTGCCTTTTGTTACCACCTGGTGCTTATTGTGTTTATTGTAAGATACTATATTTGCGCCGTTAATAAATTGTTACTTGACGTAAACGTTCTAAGCCCCAAGACATGCTCTTTCAGTTCTGAGAATATTCATACAGCTTACTTGATGTCCATCATTAGTGTTCCAACAGGGATTTGGAATTGTAACGGTTATGGAAAAAAGCTTTGAGATTTCATGATGTTGTAATACTTGGAATCTACCCCACATGACAAAAGTATGTGGACACCTGCTTGTCGACCATCTCATTCCAAAAGCATAGGCATTCATGTGGAGTTGCCCCCCCCGCTGCTATAACAGCCTCCACCCTTCTGGGAAGGCTTTCCACTACATGTTGGAATATTGCTGCGGGGACTTGCTTCCATTCAGCCACGAGCATTAGTGAAGCCGGGCACTAATATTGGGCCATTATTACAAACCATTATTACTCCAACAAACTTTACAATTGGCACTATGCATTCGGGCAGGTAGCATTCTCCTGGCATCTGCCAAACCCAGATTCGTCCGTTGGACTGCCAGATGGTGAAGCATGATTCATCACAGAGAACACATTTCCACTGCTCCGGAGTCCAATGGCGGCGAGCTTTACACAACTCAAGCCCACGCTTGGCATTGCGCATGGTGATCTTAGGCTTGTGTGTAGCTGTTCGACCATGGAAACCCATTTCATTAAGCTCTCGACAAACAGTTATTGTGCTGATGTTGCCTCTAGAGGCAGTTTGGGACTCTGTAGTGAGTGTTGCAACAGAGGACAGAATTTTTACGCACTTCAGCACTCGGCGGCCCCGTTCTGTGAGCTTATGTGGCCTACCACTTTGCAGCTGAGTCGTTGTTGCTCCTAGACGTTTCCACTTCACACAAAAAACACAGTTGACCGGGTCAGCTCTAGCAGGGCGGAAATTCGACGAACTGACTTGTTTAAGAGGTGGCATCCTATGACTGTGCGATGTTGAAAGTCAGTGAGCTCTTCAGGAAGGCCATTCTACTGCCAATGTTTGTCTATGGAGATTGTATGGCTTTGTGCTCGATTTTATACACATGTCAGCAACGGATGTGGCAGAAATAGCTGAATCCACTTATTTGAAGTGGTGTCCACATACTTTTGTAAATATAGTGTATCACCATTGCTCAGTGCTTTATGCTTTTAAGTACTTAAAAACCTTTTGGATGAAAAGACAACACCCTAGGTAAGTCGATAATAGTTCACTTTTTTGAAAGCTAAACTTCTCTTTTTTAGTTCTATAAACAATTAGCTGTACAGATATTTTGATTCCTGCCCCTCTCCCCATAGTGTTTGCTACCAGCTTTGGAAAGCTTTGGTCCTCAGTAATGAATGAGTTTGTTGCCTCCTGCAGGACTCCAGCGGTATGTCCCTGAGTATGTTGGCAGCAGCAGGGGGACAGGATGACATCCTGAGGCTGCTGATAAAGAAGGGGGTGAAGGTGAATGGACGGCAGAAGAACGGAACCACTGCCCTAATGCACGCTGCAGAGAAGGTAACACAGGATGAACTGGTTTAAACCGCCTCAATACAAAGTCTACACACATGTATACACTACTCTTGTTTGTGTGTAAATGTCTTATGCAAGGTTTACTTACTTAACCCTCTATCCTTTTTTTTTCATTTCAGAACTTCCTGACCACAGTTGCTATCCTCCTGGAGGCAGGGTCCTATGTCAACGCTCCGACACTGGGAGGAGAGACGGCCCTGATGAAGGTACGGAGGAGGAAGGGAAAAAACGGGGGCGATGAAGACAAATGCTGTGTTTAATTAGAAATCAACATATCACCGCTGAAGCACAGAGATTAAGTTAATCAATGACCCCTATTTGTAAATATCATAATTTCAGCTAAAGTCCTGTGTGACAGACTTATCGCAATAGTTCCTTACCAGTAGCCTCTGTTCTTCAGGCTTGTAAGAGGGGGAATGCTGACGTGGTGCGCCTCCTACTGGAGTACGGGGCCGACTGTAACATCCTGTCCAAACACAAGAATACGGCCATGTACTTTGCCAAGGTTAGCAACAACCTGCTTGTGTACGACCTCATCAAGGACCACATCAACATGTGAGTGTTGCTGCCATGTCTCTCTTGCTCTGTAAACGTATGAGTTAGTATGTATAAATAAAGGTACACATGTAACAGAGTTAAGATGGTATACTGTAACCCCACATACTGTTAGCAGCAAAGTGATATCTTATTCACACACACACAGGTTATCAAGTGTGGCAGAGGACACTATCCGGGCATTCTTTGAGACTCGGCTGGCCCTGCTGGAGCCGGTGTTCCCTCTGGCCTGTCATAGACTGTGTGAGGGACCAGACTTCTCTCTGGAGTTCGGCTACAAACAATCGCCTCACACACCTGGAGAGGGTAGGATACACCTACAAACAGTGCTAATCACCTGCACACACTGTATTAGGGGGGTTAGGTAAAACATTTAATCTCTCCTTCCAGGCTCAGGTATCCTGCTCTTCATCTTCCATGCTAACTTCCTGAGTGAGATCACAGCCAGGCTGTGTGGGCCCTGCAGTGTCCACGCCGTGGTGCTCAACGACAAGTTCCAGCTGCCCATCTTCCTGGTGAGTCTCATTCTAGATCAGGAGTACTCCTGGTCTGGAGAACGGTAGATTTTTTTTTTTGTTCTACCTCATAGTTAGTTGATTGATTCATGTCACTGATCTTTTCCTCTTTCAATTACACCTCACAGGATAGTCACTTCATCTACTCATTCAGCCCAGTGCCAGGCATCAACAAACTGTTCATTCGCCTGGCAGAGTCACCTACAGCCAAGGTACACATACATATACACACACACACAGCAGAGTAACTTGTGGCCATGGTGAGAGGGAGTCTAGGCCCAGTTACTGTAAAAGACTGACAAGTTGTTGATAAATTACATTTGACCAATACATTTGATTGATGGAATCTTTCTTTCTCCCCAGGTGAAGCTTCTCATCTGTGCATACCGTGTTCAGCTACAGTGATGGGTAGCACCTGCCAAGTTCAGAGTTTCCAAGTTGCTTGGACCCCAATTACAGCATGGGAGATTCACACACATACCAAGATTCACACACGTGCAATCACACAACATGAAGAACAGTTTGAGACACACACCAGGCTACCTTCATATAAAGTTGTTGGACATTAAGCATCCACCCAGAGTTTGAGAGACTGTTTCTCTGGCAGAGGATTAAAGGATAAGAACAGCATATCAACCCTGTCCATTGACCAATCATGTATATTTCTGTGTGTACGATTAATACTCTAACTGAAGTCTGAGTTCTGCTTTTGTGTATGCGTAGGGGGACAATAGCCTGATGTTTGTTTGTGCTCTTGATGGCATCATAGGCAAGGAGTTAATGTCAGATTCTTTGGACCAAGTTAATGCTTTTCCCAATTATACCATTTTAGAAATGAAAATATGTTGCCTTTCTGGAGTTGTCTATATTTTATTGTCTGTACATACAGGTGTGGAATGTCAAGTTTGAAGGATGTTTCTTGATTTAGGCAAATTTGCCACTTGGAGTGGATTAAAGTATAGCATGATGCTTCAGATGTAGTTTTACTAAAGGGCTAATGTGTCACTCCTTACGAGTGAAGAATCCTGCTTCTTGGGATTGGAGGATAACACGAAAGATGAAGTCTAGGACTACAAGAGAGCTTTCAAGAATGCATGATTTTAACTACTTTATCAAAATAGACATCCATTGTAAAGGTCGTTTTTGCGATGATAATGCAGAGCACATCTTGGCAATGATCTGCCTTGCTGACATACAACAGATATGGGATAAACATTTATCCATGATAATCCACTGTAATAGGAACAGGAATTGCCATCCTTGTTTTATAAGATGTAGGAATTAATTTGATATGAGGATTCCTTCTGCCTTAATAGCCACATCGTTGAAATAATTTCCCCATTTGTGAACTGCTGTGAAAACTGGCAACTTAGTAAAACGGTGAAATTCACCAAAGGATACACATGTCTGTAGTTTATTCTGAAGATAGTGGGGAGAACAAGTATTTGATACACTGCCGATTTTGCAGGTTTTCCTACTTACAAAGCATGTAGAGGTCTGTAATTTTTATCATAGGTACACTTCAATTGTGAGAGACGGAATCTAAAACGAAAATCACATTGTATGATTTCTAAGTAATTAATTTGTATTTTATTGCATGACAAGTATTTGATACATCAGAAAAGCAGAACTTAATATTTGGTACAGAAACCGTTGTTTGCAATTACAGAGATCATACGTTTCCTGTAGTTCTTGACCAGGTTTGCACACACTGCAGCAGGGATTTTGGCCCACTCCTCCATACAGACCTTCTCCAGATCCTTCAGGTTTCGGGGCTGTCGCTGGGCAATACAGACTTTCAGCTCCCTCCAAAGATTTTCTATTGGGTTCAGGTCTGGAGACTGGCTAGGCCACTCCAGGACCTTGAGATGCTTCTTACGGAGCCACTCCTTAGTTGCCCTGGCTGTGTGTTTCGGGTCGTTGTCATGCTGGAAGACCCAGCCACGACCCATCTCCAATGCTCTTACTGAGGGAAGGAGGTTGTTGGCCAAGATCTCGCGATACATGGCCCCGTCCATCCTCCCCTCAATACGGTGCAGTCGTCCTGTCCCCTTTGCAGAAAAGCATCCCAAAAGAATGATGTTTCCACCTCCATGCTTCACGGTTGGGATGGTATTCTTGGGGTTGTACTCATCCTTCTTCCTCCAAACACAGCGAGTGGAGTTTAGACCAAAAAGCTCTATTTTTGTCTCATCAGACCACATGACCTTCTCCCATTCCTCCTCTGGATCATCCAGATGGTCATTGGCAAACTTCAGACGGGCCTGGACATGCGCTGGCTTGAGCAGGGGGACCTTGCGCGCGCTGCAGGATTTTAATCCATGACGGCGTAGTGTGTTACTAATGGTTTTCTTTGAGACTGTGGTCCCAGCTCTCTTCAGGTCATTGACCAGGTCCTGCCGTGTAGTTCTGGGCTGATCCCTCACCTTCCTCATGATCATTGATGCCCCACGAGGTGAGATCCTGCATGGAGCCCCAGACCGAGGGTGATTGACCGTCATCTTGAACTTCTTCCATTTTCTAATAATTGCGCCAACAGTTGTTGCCTTCTCACCAAGCTGCTTGCCTATTGTCCTGTAGCCCATCCCAGCCTTGTGCAGGTCTACAATTCTATCCCTGATGTCCTTACACAGCTCTCTGGTCTTGGCCATTGTGGAGAGGTTGGAGTCTGTTTGATTGAGTGTGTGGACAGGTGTCTTATACAGGTAACGGCTTCAAACAGGTGCAGTTAATACAGGTAATGAGTGGAGAACAGGAGGGCTTAAAGAAAAACTAACAGGTCTGGGAGAGCTGGAATTCTTACTGGTTGGTAGGTGATCAAATACTTATGTCATGCAATAAAATGCAAATTAATTACTTAATCATACAATGTGATTTTCTGGATTTTTTGGATTCTGTCTCACAGTTGAAGTGTACCTATGATAAAAATTACAGACCTCTACATGCTTTCTAAGTAGGAAAACCTGCAAAATCAGCAGTGTATCAAATACTTGTTCTCCCCACTGTATGTCAAATGTACGCACAGAAGCACAAGCGTAACCTATCAGTCCTTCCTGGAAGAGTTTTGAAATCTGCCACACCCCCTTTGAATCAGGTATGTTTTCTCGAAGGAGAAAAGGATGCAAACATTAAAAGTTGCATCTATACAATGTCTTGCACAACTAGCTAAATTTATCACTTTATACATTTATTTTGGCATTCCACATTTTGCGTTTGGAGGAGAGTTATTTCATATGGTTTGTGTTATCTGGGATCCTTTGGATGTCCCTACCCAAGTTGAAATGTAAAATGTTAAGGGTTATGTTAAGTGGCGATTTTAGCATGTAAATCTTGGTGGGGAAAACAAAAAAACATAGATGCAAAGCCACAAGACTAATCAGTACATGAATGCTACTATAACGGTGACAAACGGTGCCCACAAACTGTTAAGCCCTACATAAAGCTGTCCCAACAGCAGAGCTTTCTTTTCTGCACCATGGAGTGAATCCTTACCACTGCTACAGCTGGCTATCAGTGGAGCCTTGTCTGGCAACAAAACAGTTCACTCAGCCTCATTTACTGCCTTTAAAAAAAAACATAGCTGATATGGCTGACTTGTTTAAACAAATCTGGTTTCTTCTGACAATTGAGATGTACAAACTATAGCATAAGGGAACGACGAGGCACTAATTTTGATTAAGACATATTACATTTATGCAGCAGCATACAAGACATTTTTGGACTCACCTCGGTGTGCTGTGCTCAGATCCTTCTTGTGGGCAAATTTTGTCATCAAAGTCTCGCATTCTCTGGCTTTATGGTGCTTTCAAGACAACTGGGAACTCTGAAAAAAACAAGGTTGAATCATGACGTCAGTGATCTTCAGGTCGGAGCTCTAGAAAGAGGCCAGAGTTTCCGACTTGGAATTCTGAGTTGGATGACTGTTCAATACGTATTTTCCAAGTCTGAGCTTGTTTTCCAAGTTCCCAGCTGTCTGGAACTCACTGAAGTCTGAGATTCCCAGTTCTGTGTTTCCAGTTGTTTTGAATGTGGCAGAAATCATGCTGGATTGACAGCATGGCCAATGTATTCAACATTTTCTGACCTATGGTGTTGGATGTGAATGTTTATCGTTTTAAGTTTGGAAAAGAGACCCTTAAACCCAGACTTGGACCCCACACCCACTCCACTGAATAGCAGGCTAGTGATTGCTTTGCAACGCTTGCAGTTAGCCACTGATTCCTTCAAAAACACTCATTGTTGAATTTGCGATTTACAACTTATGTAATGTTTATGTCCAATGGCCGATGAGCACCAATACGTTTTATCTATAATTGCTCTTCATATGACAAGGATTGAAAAGGATTTGCCAGTAGATTGTTGTATTGATTCATGATGATGACTGCTTGTCTAGCTTGCTAGCTAAGATTTTGAAAGTATGATGTTGACATGATCAGCCCAATCAAAGCTACAGTAGATAATGTGATTTGTCATCATTTTATCTGTGGCCAATAACCTTGAGCCTTCCTGGATTGGCACTTCTAATGTAAATCTATGGCAGCACCCAAGGGGCTTGAATTTTCGAGCTCTCGTAGATTTTGCAGTGAGGTAATGTCCCCATGAGTGACAGAACACTGAGCCAGTCACGTCGCAACTAGAGAACATTACCAACCCCTACGCTTCTTATTTTCTGCTGGCTGCCCTATCACCACAGAACCATTTGCAAACTGATATGTGACACGTATTAATGCCAAAATAACATGCAAAACAGGGAACTAGAAACAAATAAGATATACTGTATATATATATTTATTTTAGCTAAATAGGTGGGGCTCTGCCCCACATGACGGGTCGCCACTGATTATTTTTTACCTTTATTTAACTAGACAAGTCAGTTAAGAACAAATTCTTATTTTGAATGACGGACTAGGAACAGTGGGTTAACTGCCTTGTTCAAGGGGCAGAACGACAGATTTTTACCTTGTCAGCTCGGGGATTCGATCTTGCAACCTTTCGGTTACTAGTCCAACGCTCTAACCACTAGGCTACCTGCCTAGTTTAACCCTTTCATACAAGTGCATTTTCGTCCACTTTCCCTCTCCTCGATAAACTTAGACCTTTTCGAAAAAAGGAGGTCTGAGGAAGGACGCAGGAGTTGAACAAATCTAATTAAGAAAACACAACGGTCTCTGGCCCACACTCCAGCACAGTAGGAGGCAGTAATGCACCATTGACGTTGGATGCCAACCCCTGGTAAATCCCATCTAAGACAACGTCTCTACTTTGGGGCGCATGCAGCGTTGCCACGTTCGTGGTTTTCCTGCATTTGGGCTTCTTTGACAACGATGTTGCGGGTGAAAATGTATTGGCCGCGGGTTTTTGGACTATTTATAAATTGTACCGCGGCTGCCATGGCATTTCTCTTAAAAAATATACATATCACTTACCGCTAACTGAGGCAGGCTGTTGCTGAGTGAGTGCGTGAGCGGTGGGGAAGGCGGGTGGGGGTGTGTTGAGAGAGCACTACAGTTCTTGGCTGAGTCACGTGAGCAAGAGGAGAGCTGCACGCGTTCACGTTGTGACAACTTCTTACCAGTTGTAGGTAGGCTATTTAGATTGTCATTATGGAGACACCTATTTCCAACTCTTTTTCCATAAAACATAGCAATACGCTAGAACTGAAACACATCAATAAATAATGTAAACAAAACACTGGAAAACGACTTTGGGCGCATTATATAAATTCGCTCGGAGGGGGTTTAAAGTGCATTCTCTATGACTGCTTAAAGAAAACGGTATCAAGCGAAGTGCTTTATGCATGCTCAGGTCTTGGTTCTCAGGGGTTGCCCGAGTGAATTTGAAATGGAAGTTATGGAACTCCCTCGCGTGGTTCATTTTATGAGGAAAAGTAATTTGTAAAAATATACATTTGCCTCTGTTAGACATCAAGTAAGCTATTAATGAATATGCCATTGTAGGCAACCATTTGATACAATAAATATGTTGAAATTAAGATATCACGAGTCATTGCGAATCAAATTGTGCCACTTGTGTAGCCTACCTGGAGCTGGTGAACAAATGTAATAAATAGCCTATGACTTCAGTTTGTTGTTGTAGCCATGTGTTATTATTAACAAATTAAATTGACGGTAACAGTAGTCAGATTAGGCTACGGGTAGACTACAACAAATTCCCCCCAAAATAACCACTGACTGTTGTTGACAAGCATATTCAGTTCATATACATATTATTAATATTCAGTGATTTAAATTATGACCCCTGTTGCAGCAGGCTATTTGGGAAACAAGCATTTTTTTATTGCAAAATTCATTAATAAATGTGTCTGTTAATTTGAACTAATCAAGCTGCTAAATCGTTCACTTTATATCTTGCCTACATCTTGTCTAGGCTACTGTAAACTATCTGAAATTAGATGTAGGCCTATCAGGGGCTATAGGCTACCTGTAGCCTATGCCTATTGGAATGACCAGTCAATCTCGAAAATGGGCCATTTATAACGGTTTGTAGGCTGGCACATAGCAGCACAATTGCCAGAAAATAGACTAACATTAGTTTTTATGTTCATCCAAGTGTTTCTTGCTCAGAGATTGAGATCCTCAGTCCAACTTTCATCACTCAAACTTTACATTTATAAACCTGGTTCGAGCCCTTAATGCTGATTGGCTGAAAGCCTTGGTATACATTTTACTGTTCTAATTACAGTGGTAACCAGTTTATAATAGCAATAAGGCCCCCCGGGGATATGTGGTATATGGCCAATATACCATGACTAACGGCTGAATCCAGGCACTCCACATTGCATCCTGAGTAAAAAACAGCCCTTAGCCGTGGTATATTGGCCATATACCATACCCCTTATGCCATAATAAAGGAATTTGAATATGTGGCAAGAGAAAATATAATTTCCCCCTTTATAAACTCGCCAGATCATTTTCCATTAATGGATGTCGATTTAACTCGTTTGACTGATATTATTATGTTTAAGCAATGTCATATAGCTTGCAATAATTATTATTTTGAAACCCGAATTTTGCTTCCAACGTCGTTACAAGTTACTATATTATTCCTTCTTAATTGTCTCAGTAACGTTACGGGAAAAGGGTTTATTGTATAGATATGGCAACTCCTCTCTTGCTGTTATACATTTTTGGGGGGCTAGTTTTAGGCCTTTTAGGTGGGTTTTGAGTGGTCAGTAGGCTAGAAATTGTAGCTTGATCTGGCAACCCTGGGCGCATGCTATCCTCGATTTATCTCAGGGCACAATAGTGGCGCTAGCTATATCGTTTCAAGCTCTACTCCTCCGGTAAGAACGTCATAGACGTTTATTCCAATTTTACGGTTAATTAGTCAACGTTGCAACACGTGCTTAGGTGTTAGCTATATGACCACGGGCTCCCTTGAGTCGCTGTGTTAAGAAGTCAACATTTGTTTATCTCCTTTTCTGGCCTGCCGTGGGAGGTTACTATATTACCAAATATTTGCAACTAACCCTCATTGTTCTATCTGTGACATTGCCCTGCTCTCGCATTGTTTCGCTCGCTCTCTAATGGCGGACGTGAGGCAGTTCTGCTTGCTGACGGAAGGGAGTGGTGGTGGGGGTGTTATTTTAGCCCTTTGTTGAAAAGGTTCAGTTACCCCCTCAGGTTTGTATTAGCGTTGTAAAAAAAATACTTATACTTAGAATAAATATGAGTTTTTTTGGTCTGTCAGCTATTTTATTGACTCAAACAGGTCAGGTGGTAGATATGTAACTAACAGTATAGCCGAAGTGGGAACACCAAGCGGATGCGTCACATTTATACATCCAGTGAAAGATCTGTCTCATTGTTCTATCTGTGGTATAGCACCCCCCCCCCCCCCCCCCCCTCCCACTTCTCTTCAGAAAATGGGCGTGACTTGAACGTTTTCAGATTTTAAGAAAATGGCGGAAAATATGCTGACGAAGTCCGACGAGAGCGGATACAAATTCAATGCTTAAACAAATTACGAGAGCGGATACAAATGTATTGTTTAAACTAATTATGACAAATGTTAAGAACATGTTGTGCAATGTAATGACTTTTCATATAGGTTACGTAACACGTTATGTTGGCTGACAATTTGTTAGCTCCTTACGAACTGATTAGCAGTACAGCAGTATGTAATGTAAACTCACCCCATTCCCATTCCGTACAAATGTGCGCAACCGCAACATTCAAACGAGGCTACAAAGAAAACTAATGGGACTGTAGCGACTGTGTTGACTTCAAAATCGGGGGCGTGAACTAGGTTTCTATTCAAGCGTTAATCGACATGGTAATGGCTCTATAGTATTGGAGAAAAGTTGAAAAAACGGACCCTCCGTTACATCGTGACGTCTCATGTCGTAACGTACAGCAAGCATAAAGCAACTATTTCTGTCTTACAATCTCTCTCCACCAGGTGTAGCACTTCTCTCATCGTTTAAAAACAAGAAATGGACAGTGACAGGGGTAAGGGGATACCGAGACATTTTTTGCGTCATCATTGCATGCAATCATCATTCTCAAAGCCGCTGTTTACTTCTAAGATCACTTTAGCACTGCCCTAAAAACCCGATTCAAATTCGACACAAACCTTCAAATAGGTATGTAATGACACATTATATAAACTCTTTATAGTGTTTTATTCACATTTTAGAGGCGATAAGGTGATAAGTTGGACAGATCGAGTGAAAAAAAGCAATTTTCCCACACATCTCTCCTCACTATCACACATTAGTTTCGCTTCCCCACTCGCCATTTTTAAAAAGACCCGATGGGGCTCATTGCCTGCTTGAATTATGCAGAAACGGGCAGCCTTTAGGACATGTAATTGATTCTGTTGGAAAGGGGAGAAATTGTGCTTTACAATGGTATTGACATTGCAGTTGATCTGGAAGTATTACGTTTTTGGGGCGCTAAAATAAGGGCAATTGTACGGACCAAGGCGATGTACGAGTTTACGTTACCGGTGTTAGCTCGTTACCTAACGTTAGTTGGCTACTAATACATCGAACTTGCCAGGCAGTATATTAACTATAATCTAACTGACCAACGTTTATTGACTTGATTATTCACGACATTCTTAGCTAAGTGGTATAGTCGAGCTGCGTTCTCAATGGACATTGTTAATTCTGGCTATCTACTCCGATTTCAGAGCACTCTCGTCTGAGTGTGCCAGAGCGCAGAATAACTGATGCATTTACGAGGGCGAGTAACACGGAACCCAAACCGGCCCGCGCGCGCTATCGTGCATACATTTATTTCGTCCCCCTAAACCAAACGCGAGCACGACACGCAGGTTAAAATATGAAAACAAACTCCGAACCAATGACATTAATTTGGGGACAGGTCGAAAAGCACTAAACCTGTATGGCAATTTAGCTAGCTAGTGTAACGGATGTGAAATGGCTAGCTAGTTAGCGGGTACGCGCTAGTAGCGTTTCAATCAGTTACGTCACTTACTCTGAAACCTATTAGTAGTGTTGCCCCTTGCTCTGCAAGGGCCGTGGCCTTTGTGGAGCGATGGGTAACGATGCTTCGTGGGTGTCAGTTGTTGATGTGTGCAGAGGGTCCCTGGTTCGCGCCCGTGTCGGGGCGAGGGGACGGTTTAAAGTTATACTGTTACATTGATGCTGTTGACCCGGATCACTGGTTGCTGCGGAAAAGGAGGAGGTTGAAAGGGGGGTGAGTGTAACGGATGTGAAATGGCTAGCTAGTTAGCGGGTACGCGCTAGTAGCGTTTCAATCAGTTACGTCACTTACTCTGAAACCTATTAGTAGTGTTGCCCCTTGCTCTGCAAGGGCCGCGGCTTTTGTGGAGCGATGGGTAACGACGCTTCGTGGGTGACTGTTGTTGATGTGTGCAGAGGGTCCCTGGTTCGCGCCCGTGTCGGGGCGAGGGGACGGTTTAAAGTTATACTGTTACACTAGCTTGCTGTTGCTAGCTAATTTGTCCTGGGATATAAACATTGAGTTGTGCAGTTCAGGTAAAATAACAAGGTCCTCTACTCCGACAAATTAATCCACACATAAAACGGCCAACCGAATCGTTTCTAGTCATCTCTCCTCCTTCCAGGCTTTTTCATCGTTGAACTTATATGGTGATTGCATCTAAACTTTCATAGTATTACCAGACTACCGGTAAAACAGTTCGTCTTTCAATCACCCACGTGGGTATAACCAATGAGGAGATGGCACGTGGGTACCTGCTTCTATAAACCAATGAGGAGATGGGAGAGGCAGGACTTGCAGCGCGATCTGCGTCAGAAATAGGAATGAGTTCTATTTTAGCCCTTGGTGTCGCAGACGCTCGCGAGCAGTGTGGGTGCAATAATTGAATAACGTGGATTTCTAAATTTATTTTGCGACACTCGCGCACGCGACGTGTCCGGTCTGGTCAGAATGTGAAATGGTCAGAGTGAGCTGTTCTCTCAATTGTGTCTGGAAATAGCTAGCAAGCTAGCCAACGTTAGCTTGGGTGCTTTTATTTTATTTCACCTTTATTTAACCAGGTAGGCCAGTTGAGAACAAGTTCTCATTTACAACTGCGACCTGGCCAAGTTAAAGCAAAGCAGTGCGACAAAAACAACAACACAGAGTTACACATGGGATAAACAAACGTACAGCCAATAACACAATAGAAAATCTGTATACAGTGTGTGCAAATGAGGTAAGGCAATAAATAGGCCATAGTGGCGAAATAATTACAATTTAGCAATTAACACTGGAGTGATAGATGTGTGGATGAGGATATGCAAGTAGAAATACTGGTGTGCAAAAGAGCAGAAAAAACAACAAATATGGGGATGAGGTAGGTAGTTGTTTGGACTATTTACAGCTGCAGCGATCGGTAAACTGCTCTGACAGCCGATGCTTGAAGTTTAGTGAGGGAGATATAAGTCTCCAACTTCAGTGATATTTGCAATTCGTTCCAGTCATTGGCAGCAGAGAACTGGAAGGAAAGGCAGCCAAAGTAGGTGTTGGCTTTGGGGATGACCAGTGAAATATATCTGCTGGAGTGCGTGCTACGGGTGGGGCTTGACTCCGGTTGTGAGGTCAGAACGCTCGGATCAACTCTACTCCTCGGCCAGATCGTCAAATGACACGCTCTAAGAGCGAAACGCTCTGAATTTACGAACGGACAATCTGACAAAGTTCTGGATTTACGAAGCCCAGAGCGCACTCTGGCACTCCTGATTGAATTTACAAAATGTCTAGCTAGTCATTTGTTATGTCAACAAGCTAGCAGGAGGTTGCATAGCAACAACCTCAACTTCTGGTAGACAGGCGAAGGATACCATTTGTTTACAGTATACTAAAATGAACTAATAGTATGTAGTATATACTCATTAGGAAGTAGTTCAGACTGTTAGTATGGGTATTTGAACACAGCTTTGATATTCTGGATTTCCCCCTGATTGTCTGTGATTAAAATGTGGGTCAAAATAAAATAAAAAGTATTATCTGAGTTATTCGGGAATGAAGGACACTGTCTACCCACAGAGTTTCTAAATCCAGAGGCGCAACATCGCCAGACTTCCAGGAACGCTTGCGAAACAGACCAAGCAAGCCAGGGGTTGGGGTTTGAGAAGTGAACAATTCTTCCTTTAATTGTTAATTTTTTCAATCTAAAGGCAAAACCTAGATTTGAGCCAGTGTCTTAAAGATGCACTATGCAGAAATCACTCCGCCATTTTCTGGTTGGTATAATTCTAATAGTTCACCTAATGTCAGTTTGTGACAAAACAAGCAAGTATAGTGTAGAGAATCATTGTACCATCTAAACCACTGAAATATATTTTCCATGACCAAAAACATTGTACTTTCAGCTGTTTTGAAACTGCTGTACAAAACTGAAAGTAAAAGATGCAAAAACTCAAATAAAATTTTATTGGTCACATACACAAGAAGGGAAAGCATAGAAATAACGCACATAGAACAGATCTACCACTTCTTAGTTGCTTTCCATGACCATGACAGCTCTGTAACTCACATGTATATGTACACTTGTTTGGGTTGCCCAAAAAGTTACATATTGCAGCTTTAAGTAGTTGAACATGTTATTACTCCAACCTCATGAGTGACAAACCAACACGTTTTAATTTTCGTCAAAAATAACTTTAAATCGAACGAGTGCCTTTGATTTGACGGCCTGCACATGCACAGTTCGACGCGAGACGACCTTTAGACCCGATTAACAGTTTCTGAGCATGAGCTTAGCTAGCCAACTTCGCCATGACATCGTTATCAGGGATTTCTATTGGAGAAGCAGTTTCTGCCTATCTTCATACTGTACTGTCCTTGGTCTACTGGTGTTCTTGCTAGCTAGCTACTTGTGTCGCTCCCGCCTACTGTGCTAGCATAGTTTCTTTCTCTAACGCCTGCCGAACACCTGCCTTCACTGCTGTTAATAGAACTGTTTATTACCGCCACCTACTGTACTGGAGCAACCCCGCCTCCAGCCTGTGTCCTAGCTTAAAAATTATTGCAGTAATGCCCACATCCAGTAATGCACCGAATTGAGTGTCTTCTCGGTGTAACAGAGGAAGAGGCAAAGCAAGAGGGTTAACTCCACCCAAAAATACTGCTATAAGCAGACCAAGTGGGGATTTTTTGTATGGATGTCTATGAGAGAGTGTCGAATTTGGTCAACATAAAATTGAATTGTTAATTTGCTACGTGAGGCTTATTTTTTTTACCCTTTATTTAACTAGCCAAGTCAATTTAAGAACAAATTCTTATTTTCAATGACAGCCTAGGAACAGTGGGTTAACTTCTTATGGCTGCAGCCCGGCGTCGGTACACTTATGACAACAGCCACTTCAAGTGCAGGGCGCGAAATTCAAAAGATATTTTTTTTAAATATTTAACTTTCACACATTAACAAGTCCAATACAGCAAATGAAAGGTGCACATCTTGTGAATCCAGCCAACATGTCCGATTTTTTAAATGTTTTACAGCGAAAACAGCACGTATATTTATGTTAGCTCACCACCAAATACAAAAAAGGACAGACATTTTTCACAGCACAGGTAGCATGCACAAAGCCAACCTAACTAACCAAGAACCAACCAAACTAACCAACAAACAACTTCATCAGATGACAGTCTTATAACATGTTATACAATAAATCTATGTTTTGTTCGAAAAATTTGCATATTTCAGGTATAAATCATAGTTTACATTGCAGCTACAATCAGAAATTGCACCGAAAGCAGCCATAATAATTACAGACACCAACGTCAAATACCTAATTACTCATCATAAAACATTTCTGAAAAATACATAGTGTACAGCAAATGAAAGACAGGCATCTTGTGATTCCAGCCAATATTTCCGATTTCTTAAGTGTTTTACAGCGAAAACACAATAGAGCGTTATATTAGCTTACCACAATAGCCAAAAATACAAGCCATTTCCCAGCAGTAAAAGTTAGCGATCGTGACAAACCAGTAAAAGATATATAATTTTTGACTAACCTTGATATTCTTCATCAGATGACAGTCCTATAACATCAGGTTATACATACACTTATGTTTTGTTCGAAAATGTGCATATTTAGAGCTGAAATCAGTGGTTATACAATGTGCTAACGTAGCTACTATTTCCCACAACGTCCGGATATTTTTCTGACACTTTTTCTGACACACATATTCTGACCAAATAGCTATTCATAAACATAACTAAAAAATACATGTTGTATAGGAAATGATAGATCCATTAGTTCTTAATGAAATCGCCGTGTTAGAATTCAAAAAAATAACTTCATTACGACATCCAGCTTCGGTATAGCTAGAGTACCCAAAACTTGGGCGCCGACGACTAGTTCACATCTACGACAGATATATGAAATAGCATCATAAAATGTTTCTTACTTTTGCTGATCTTCCATCAGAATGTTGGACAAGGGGTCCTTTGTCCAGAACAGTCGTTGTTTGGATTTAGAACGTCCATTTTCCCTCTTGAATTAGCAAGCACACTAGCCAAGTGGCACGATTCTCTCCATCGTCAACAAAGTCAGAGAACGGAACACGGCAAAACTCCCGAAAAAATTTCAATAATCTGATTAAACTATATTGAAAAAACATACTTTACGATGATATGGTCACATGTATCAAATAAAATCAAAGCCGGAGATAGTAGTCGC
Organism: Salvelinus namaycush; assembly: GCF_016432855.1. NCBI lineage: Eukaryota > Metazoa > Chordata > Actinopteri > Salmoniformes > Salmonidae > Salvelinus > Salvelinus namaycush. Next base: position 29,533,792 of record NC_052319.1, read on the forward strand.
CTATAACGGCAGCTAAACAGAAGGCAAATCCAGGTACCACCTCGCGCTCTCCAGAAAACCGGAAATGGGGGACACGTCATACAAAGAGCTTGTATTCCACTTCAGACCAAGATAAACACTAAATTTCTTCTCTCACCGCCTCTTGACATCCAGGGGAAGGTCTATGAAGTGCATGTATACTCATACGTATCATGCCCATTTATAGGCAGGAAGTAGAACAGAGCATCGATTTCAGACTTTCCACTTCCTGGTCAGGAAGTTTGTGCCAAATGAGTTCTGTTTGACTCACAGATATAATTCAAACGGTTTTAGAAACTAGAGAGTGTTTTCTATCCAATAGTAATAATAATATGCATATTGTACGAGCAAGAATTGAGTACGAGGCCGTTTGAAATGGGCACCTTTTATCTGGTTACTCAATACTGCCCCTGCAGCCCAAACAGGTTAACTGCCTTTGCGCACATGTATTCCTATTGTTAAAGTGGTCAGTCGACTATCTTGTCAGTATCATCTTTGAGTGTAGTCTCTCCGGGTAACTTTCCAATTAAACGTTTGCGTTACACAGGTATCACAAAAACAACCGTTTTCAGATTGTTGTGAAAACAAGGAATGTTTACTGAATAATAATGGTGGGTTTTTGCCTCAGAGCACTGTTGTTTTTTCTTCTAGCCTGTCACATTGATATTTGAAGCAGCATGGAGGATAGAAACGTGAATAATGCTTTATTCTCTAGATTAGAACATCACATGGGTCACAAATAATTGAGAATAATTTATGATTTAATTTATGATTATTAGCAGCAGGATAATAGCAACATTACCAGGAGTAGGAATAGAACTGAACCACGTTTAGTGGTCCTCAAGTTAGCTCACTGACCTCATCTACCCCGCTCCTTTGTTCTCGAGAGCGGTTTATCGGGTAGCTATGAATTATATTTGTCATCAGTCTATTATCCACCTAAAGTTTTGGACCCTTTGCTCTTAAGTTTTTTTAATACAAATGATCGCTCAGGGCGGATTGATATCATTATCCGGTTGCCTTGAGAGTTGATGAGTTGTGGAATTGAGGTTCTACTCAGTTTGTCTACTCAAGGGCATGGCCTGATATATACTTTTCTGTACCGCAGCCTCTGAGTGACATGGAGAATAAATTGAGCAACGATACATGACCGTCATGCTTGCACCATTGCTACAGAGAAAACAGCTTGTTTCTAGCTCAAACCATTCAAATGTTATGACCCATATTAACAGCATTATGTTTGTTTTTCTGATCGCGTATTGCCAGGACCGCATTTTACATTCATAAACCATGTCGCGGGCCATTCGCAAGCCGCAAACCTTGTTCAGTCATGTTACGGTGTTAGCTAGCGAGCAAATGTTCCACACTTGAAATGACAGAGACAACTCCAGTCAATCTTTGTTTGGCCAACTTTATATAGGGCTATGTTCAATACAAAATTATATTTTGTAGTATAGTTTTTCAATTATAGCAATGGCTGAATGACTGATCTCTTGCATGTCCTCACTCTCAACTTGACGTTCTTAAAGAGATCGTGTACAATTTCAACAGTAATACATCTCAAAAGGGCTACTAAATCAAATAAAATTGTATTGGTTGTGTACACATATTTCGCAGATTTTATTGCAGGTGCAGCGAAATGCTTATGTTTCTAGCTCCACCAGTGCAGTATGCCTAACAAAACACACAAATCCCCCCCAAAATAAAAATGTATGAATATCAGAAAGAATATCAGATTCTGGAATATATACAATATGTTCAGAAAGTATTCAGAGCCCTTTACTTTTTCCACATTTTGTTACGTTACAACCTTATTCTAAAATGGATTTTTAAAAACATTTTAGCATATTTATTAAAAATAGAAAATATAAATATTAAATTTACATAAGTATTCAGACCCTTTACTCAGTACTTTGTTGAAGCACCTTTCGCAGCGATTACAGCCTCTAGTCTTCTTGTGTATGACGCTACAAGCTTGGCACACCTGTATTTGGGGAGTTACTCACATTCTTCCCTGCAGATCCTCTCAAGCTCTGTCAGGTTGGATGGGGAGCGTCGCTTCACAGATATTTTCAGGTCTCTCCAGAGATGTTCGATCGGGTTCAAGTCCGGGCTCTGGCTGGGCCACACAAGGACATTCAGAGACTTGTCCCCGAAGCCAATATTGCATTATCTTGGCTGTGTGCTTAGGGTGGTTGTCCTGTTGGAAGGTGAACCTTCGACCCAGTCTGAGGTCCTGAGTGCTCTGGAGCAGGTTTTCATCAAGGATCTCTCTGTACTTTTCTCTGTTCATCTTTCCCTCAAACCTAACTAGTTTCCAGCATTGCTTTGGCTGTATGCTTGAGGTCATTGATCAGTTGGAACGTAAATATTTGCCCCAGTCTAAGGTCGTTTGCACTCTGAAGCAGGTTATCTTCAAGGATTTGCCTGTATTTGACTCCATTCATTGTTCTCTCTATCCTTACCAGTCTCCCAGTCCCTGCCTCTGAAAAGCATCGCCATAGCATGATGCTGCCACCACCATGCTTCACCGTAGGGATGGCGTTAGATGGGTGATGAGCTTCCTCCAGACATAGCGCTTTGCATTCAGGCCAGAGGGGCGGGAGGTAGCCTAGTGGTTAGAGTGTTGGGCCAGTAACCAAAAGGTTCCTAGAATCCCTGAGCTGACAAGGTACAAATCTGTCGTTCTGCCCCTGAACAAGGCAGTTAACCCACTGTTCCTAGGCCGTCATTGTAAATAAGAATTTGTTCTTAACTTCATAATAGTCCCTATATTGTGCACAATTAGCTGTCCTCCCTCTCCTATGAGCTATCTTCTGTAACAATATACATAGCACATATATCATTCCATCCATAACACAATAGTCACTACTCCTAATGCACTTCTACAGTTATAAACATACTAAAACATTCTCAAATCAATTAGTCAATATACATCAATCCCTCCTCTGGAACAATGATCACTCTCATGTTCCACGAAACCTAAAAACGTATTGAATTAACAGGGAAGAGAGAAAAAGTACATGTTTAATCATTTCACACCACACCACCAGAACCGTCCATCCGTTACGTTCTATGCCCATGTGATGCTGGTCTCCATGCCCGTCTCCTTCATTCTCATCCTTTGGTGTTAACGCAAGACACAGACTATGAGGCTTGTATGCAACTAATTGTACCGTATCATCCAGCAATCTATATGTATTGATGCGATTTAACATACAAATTCTGATGACATGGTAAAACAAAAAAAACTTCATGTTTGAACCAAGCTATCATCCAGTGAGTTCTCTGATAACCTCCCTGTTGGAGGACACTTAACAATAAGGTTTATATAGCCTCCCTAGGCCCAATACATTTCGAGTAGTTCGAGCAACTCTCTCTCGCTGTATCCGAGTCGCAACTAAAACATTTTATAAATTATCCAACCCAAATTTAGAATGACAGTCCTTAGTGCTTTACTTTGAGTCTATCACTCGAACTCAAGCTTCCAGGCACTTTTTCTGATTCAGGAGATCCAGACAAGCATGGACTATATGACAAATTATTACATTCCCAATTTTCTTTATAACATTACTGTTACACCATGCTGTTACTGTTGAAACCATTTTCAAAATTAGTTCATACTCCCGGCCTCCCGGGTGGCGCAGTGGTCTAGGGCACTGCATCGCAGTGCTAACTGCGCCACCAGAGTCTCTGGGTTCGCGCCCAGGCTCTGTCGCAGCCGGCCGCGACCGGGAGGTCCGTGGGGCGACGCACAATTGGGCTAGCGTCGTCCGGGTTAGGGAGGGTTTGGCCGGTAGGGATATCCTTGTCTCATCGCGCTCCAGCGACTCCTGTGGCGGGCCGGGCGCAGTGCGCGCTAACCAAGGGGGCCAGGTGCACGGTGTTTCCTCCGACACATTGGTGCGGCTGGCTTCCGGGTTGGAGGCGCGCTGTGTTAAAGAAGCAGTGCGGCTTGGTTGGGTTGTGCTTCGGAGGACGCATGGCTTTCGACCTTCGTCTCTCCCGAGCCCGTACGGGAGTTGTAGCGATGAGACAAGATAGTAATTACTAGCGATTGGATACCACGAAAATTGGGGAGAAAAGGGGAGAAAAGGGGAGAAAATTTATTTAAAAAAAATAATTATAAAAAAAAAAATGTGTTCATACTCCCTTTATTTTACTGGCGACCTCTCGAAAGAGTTACCAGATCAGGGAGTTAGCACCCTAACCCATGGGGGTATCCCAACAATCCAGTAGACGCAATCTGGTGAAATTTGTATTGAAACAAAAGTGAATTCAGTAATACACATATCACAATCCATTTGGAGTAACCGTCAACCATTATTAACATATTTTCCCTTCTATATGCAGACTGAACAAAATACATTTCTGTATTTACCCAAAGACCAGGGCTCCAAGGAACTGGTAATTTCCCATTCGAACACATGATTCATATCGTGATTCAAAAACAACATGTTACATCAAAAAAAAAAAAAAAATTGAATACCAATCAACTTAGAATTACAACACTTGATAAGGGAATAATGGTATCTCATAAAGTAATAGTAAAATATAGTAGAGACTGGTGTTTCTCATTCATTTTATAATTAAATCCCACCTGTTTCGATCATTTCTAGTGAGATTGGTCAGGCCTCACCAGAAAGTCAGGATACAGGGCATTCGAAACCATTAAATATTTCCTCTCCCATTTCTTTCTCTGTCCTTCAGACACCATTTAAAAATCTTTCAAACATTTCCATCATTCTGCATACCAATTTAAAACCAAATTGAAAAGACCCCACACAAAATAAATCCCACAGTATCAACACCACTAACGCATATTCATAACCGGTAAGTTGTGTGTGCATGCTGGTGTGTGTGGTAAACCGAAGGTCAAAAACACACATATGAACAGGCCATACTTATCTGGGAACTCCGTTTATGGCCTAATCCAGATACTTTTATACTTAAAACTGCCGAATATCACTAACTGCTCTCCCCAAGACCACAGTCTCAGGGAACATTCCAACGAGAGATAATGAAACCCCCTCCTCTTCTGGAAAATAAAGTGTACATGTCGTTAGCATTCACTATGCTACATCTTAATCAGCAATCCAAAAGTATTAATTATAAACCAAACATGATAATGGTAAACCCACTGTCCTTACTCCAATCATTAAACGTTTGTTTTAATCCACCCCAATGTTTATGTATCCTTTATTTAGCATGTACTACCCTTAGACACAGCGACTTTGTCTTGCCACTGAATCCAACGATTCACTGGTCTCTTTTCCCCATAACCACCGCACCACCATTTTCATGAACAATCAAGTTAATTTTAGGTTTGGTAACCCCTATGCTAATTCCTCGTGACCCCTCCACCCTTTCGTCCATTCTAGAAATCTATTTCAGAATAAGACGACATAAAATGTAAATCTATTTCATAATAAATCGACATTAAATGTCTCATGAGATTGAAACCCCCCCAAGGTTTTCTGAGTTACCAGGAGTGTTTGGCCAGAACATTTTTATTTGTTACCTTTAGAATCCATTCCCCTGGCATTTCGCCTAGATTTTTCAACCCAAAATACTTTTTTTTCGAGGCAAATTTAGCAAATTTCTCATCATAAGGAATCTGCAATATTTGATCCGTGGCATCTATTAAAAAGTTGTGTAAAACGTGATCTCGTACGTCTTTCTTCACATAGAAACTGTAATCTCTATGAACCACTATCGATCGTACCGAGGCATACACCGCTATGTGTAAGTTTCCTGTCCTGCTACTTTCAGGAGGATTTGTTGCTGCTCTTTTGAAAAAGAGGCAAACGCTTGTATGGCAGCATTTCTTCCGATTGCACCGTTCCCACTCTACACTCATTCTTCCAATGCCCAACGGCCCCGCATCTAAAACAGGGATCTATCTCCCTACGTTTTGATGTTTTTTCGCTACGTTTCTGTCTTACCTTGGCCATTGAAACTATAGTTAGTGACGTTCCCTGTGGCCGTATTAACCCCTCACACGTCTGCGAAGTGAGTGGAGTTATTTTCCACTCTCAAAGCATCTTGCTCTATTTCATCCACTACCCTCACAATTGCCGTTTTGATCACAGGTTTCAAACCTGCCATCAAAGCCGAAGTACAAATTCTAACAATATACTCACGTACCCAGTCTTTTTGCAGCTGAGTACATCTACTAGTTTCATTTTTATCGGTTTTACTCTTCTGTTGATAAAACGCCGACATCAAAACACTTGTAACACAGCTTGCGATTTCTCATTGATGTCATTGTGCCATACCACAACAGAAGAACTCATGGGGGTATCCCAACAATCCAGTAGACGCAATCTGGTGAAATTTGTATCGAAACAAAAGTGAATTCAATAATACACATATCACAATCCATTTGGAGTAACCGTCAACCAGTTCTTTATTTGATTTGAATTTTCTGATTTCTTCACTCCCGTCTCCCTTCTATTAACTAAACTCAGCAAAAAGAAAAGTCCTCTCACTGTCAACTGCGTTTATTTTCAGCAAACTTTACATGTGTAAATATTTGTATGAACATAACAAGATTCAACAACTGAGACATAAACTGAACAAGTTCCACAGACATGTGACTAACAGAAATTTAATAATTTGTCCCTGAACAAAGGGGGGGTCAAAATCAAAAGTAACAGTCAGTATCTGGTGTGGCCACCAGCTGCATTAAGTACTGCAGTGCATCTCCTCCTCATGGACTGCACCAGATTTGCCAGTTCTTGCTGTGAGATGTTACCCCACTCTTCCGCCAAGGCACCTGCAAGTTCCCCGACATTTCTGGGGGGAATGGCCCTAGCCCTCACCCTCCGATCCAACAGGTCCCAGACGTGCTCAATGGGATTTAGATCCGGGCTCTTCGCTGGTCATGGCAGAACACGGACATTCCTGTTTTGCAGGAATTCACGCACAGAATGAGGAGTATGACTGGTGGCATTGTCATGCTGGAGGGTCATGTCAGGATGAGCCGGCATGAAGGGTACCACATGAGGGAGGAGAGTGTCTTCCCTGTAACTCACAGCGTTGAGATTGCCTGCAATGACAACAAGCTCAGTCCGATGATGCTGTGACACACCGCCCCAGACCATGACGGACCCTCCACCTCCAAATCGATCCCGCTCCAGAGTACAGGCCTCGGTGTAACGCTCATTCCTTCGACGATAAACGCGAATCTGACCATCACCCCTGGTGAGACAAAACCGTGACTCGTCAGTGAAGAGCACTTTTTGCCAGTCCTGTCTGGTCCAGTTGCTGGTGATGTCTGGTGAGGACCTGCCTTACAACAGGCCTACAAGCCCTCAGTCCAGCCTCTCTCAGCCTATTGCGAATAGTCTGAGTACTGACGGAGGGATTGTGCGTTCCTGGTGTAACTCGGGCAGTTGTTGTTGCCATCCTGTACCTGTCCTGCAGGTGTGATGCTCAGATGTACCGATCCTGCGCCGGTTGTTGTTACTCGTCGTCTGCCACTGCAAGGAAGATCAGCTGTCCGTCCTGTCTCCCTGTAGCGCTGTCTTAGGCGTCTCACAGTACGGACATTGCAATTTATTGTCCTGGCCACATCTGCAGTCCTCATGCCTCCTTGGCCTAAGGCACGTTCACGCAGATGAGCAGGGACCCTGGGCATCTTTCTTTTGGTGTTTTTCAGTCAGTAAAAAGGCCTCTTAATTATTATAAGTTTTCATAACTGTGACCTTAATTGCCTACCGTTTGTAAGCCGTTAGTGTCTTAATGACCGTTCAACAGGTGCATGTTCATGAATTGTTTATGGTTCATTGAACAAGCATGGGAAACAATGTTTAAACCCTTTACAATGAAGATCTGTGAAGTTATTTGGATTTTTATTAATTATCTTTGAAAGACAAGGTTCTGAAAAAGGGACCATTTTCCAAGGTAGCCACTTCCCCAGAGAATGGTTATGGTATTTGTGCCTATTAATTGGTCACGGCACTTAATACTTTGTATTAGAACCAATACTATAGCGTCTGCAAATTTATTACTGGAGAACACGAATGACCTAATGTCTTATTCCAGTGTTGTGCCTCAAATATCACTGTTGTTGATAACACATATTACCAAAATTATTCACACCTATTTTCACATAATCTGTCACGGTTCACCGCCCCAATAGGGCATAAACCAACCTCTCTCCTTATTGCTACTGCTCATATACTCGAATCATGTTATCTTTCTCCTTTTCTAACCATGGATGAGGCTCTCTTCCAGACACATGTCCGTACCCTGGCACTATACTGCCTCACAGCCACTGCGGCTGAGACTTTCACCCTCTCTTTACAGGTTTAGCAAGGAACCAACCCCACCCGGGTCTTACCCCCTAGGAGTTACCCTTTGCAAGTACTAACCTGCTCTGGCTTATATTCCGGGACTCACCCTATTCTTATATTACTCACAGGAACCAACCTACTCAGGATTTACCCCCGAGGACTTACCTTTTGCAGGTACCAGCCTGCTCGGGCTTACCTTCCAGGATTTACCCTATACTTTATGGTCCTAGCAGGAACCAACCCACTCGGGATTTACCCCCTAAGAGTTACCCTCTACAGGTACTAACCTGTTCGGGCTTACCTTCCGGGATTTACCATATACCACAAAGCTACGACCGGTTGTAATACAATGGTACTACTGAATAAGCTCAGGCTTTCTAGGTCTGTATCCTATAATTGGTTCAGCCTACGACTCTCATCTCCCCAAGATGTCAGAATTAGTGATAACAGGTGTAGGAACTGTGCCTACCTTGTTTCTGGTGCCGGCTCCTGTTTCACTGATTCGGAATCTCTAGTTCGACTGCAAATCGTGGTGAACCCTGTTCGCAGCGCCAACTGTTAGGTTCTAATTATAAGAGTAAGAACTCGACAGACTATGACAGCTTAAACCAAGTTTATTCTTCCCAAAGGATCGAACAGCTGAACAGACAAAAACATGTTTACAATAGTGGTGGTATTTGTACCCCACTTAGTTTCCTGCCTAGCAATAAAGATACAAAGTGATACGGGCAATAAACTTTTCCTTCTCCCTTAACGTAACCTGACCTGACCTGACCTCGACCCCCTTCATCACTAATCCATGGCTCTCTCCCCTTATCAATGCCTGCCATGTGATTGTTTTCCCTACACTCGGTACATTCCAAGCTTAATTGCATCCACCATATACCTTCTACCTACAGATAATCATTAACCTCTGGTGTAGCCCCTCGGCTGTGGCACCCCTCAGTTCTCTATTATAACTAATGATTAAAAACATTTAAAGTTCAGAAATCCAAACCCATCACAGTGGATGAGAGCCCACTCTTTGTTCCTCTTCTACAGCGACAGTGACTTGGAGCAGCCCCTGGGATTAATGGAATTGCCTCGGAGTTCAAACAAAGGATCCAATTCAGGAAATTCACATTTCTGGTCAAAATTCTGGTGAATGACCGCCGATCTAATATCCAAAAAACCTTTTCGGCTGTCGGTAATGATGCAAGAAACGTTTTGAGCAAATAAAGTCAGAAATAACACCAAAAAAAAGAAATACTGCAAAGTTGGATAGGAGCTAGAAACCGGGTGACAATGTCTGTCGGCACCTAATATTCCAAAATAAGACATTTACAGGTAATTGACTCAACATTTTAGCTTCTTAGAATAAATGAAATTACTTAAAAGGGTTACGCTAGTTTCTAGGGCACAACACTAACGACCTAAGGATAACCACAGATGAAAGTTATCATAATCTTTGTGATAACTTTATCAGTAGTATGCAACCATTTTTGTGGCACATAAATAATGGAAAGGGGAGAGCTTCTTCAGGAGATGAGCTTCAAAAGTAGCTAGTATTCATATAGGCTATATCTCAATCTTAATTATTTTTCTGTTCTGGTGCTCCTAAACCCTGTATTTTGTCATTGCTGGAAATTCTTATTAATATCTCAAATATGTTGAATTGTGCTCCTACATTTCTTTCTGTGGTCCTACATTCAGGGTTCAACATTTGTATTTATTAAGGATCCCCATTACTCTTCCTGGGGTCCAGCAACATTAAGACAGTTATATACAGTTTAAAATTTGACATTACATTTCAAATCTAATTTTATTTGTCACATACGCTGAATACAACTAGTGTAGACCTTACCGTGAAATGCTTACTTACAAGCCCTTTAATTAATTAACCAAGAATGCAGTGTCACGAATCCCGCCGAAGATGGTGCCTCTTCCTGTTCGGGCGGCGCTCGGCGGTCGTCGTCACCGGCCTACTAGCTGCCATCGATTCTTTTCTTTTTGTTTCTGTTAGTTTGGGCTGATTGGGTGCACCTCTTTTGAGTTTAGTTTGGTGGGTAGGCTATTTAAGGGCAGGTAGCCCGCTGGCTTTTGTGCGGGCTTGTTTATCTGTTATTTGGTGTTGGATTGTTATGTGGATTTTATTATTTTCTCGGGACAGTTTAGTCCTGTGTTTTTGGACTCGTCTTTTCATGCGCCCGTGTGTTTAGGGCATGATCGTTTTCCCTGTCAACTGGAAAATAAATCCACTTTCTTGAAACCCTGCTCTCTGCGCTTGACTCCTCCACCCAGTACTCCTAGCAGCTCTGACATGCAGTTCAAGAAATAGAGTTAAGAAAATATTTATTAAATAAACAAAAGTAAAAAAATAAAAATTAACACAAGAACATAACAATAACGAGGCTATATACAGGGGGTACCGGTATCGATTCAATCAATGTGTGAGGGTACAGATTAGTCGAGGTCATTTGTAAAGTGACTATGCATAGATAATAAACAGCGAGTAGCTGTTGTCCGGATGGCCGTTTGATTAATTGTTCAGCAGTCTTATGGCTTGGGGGAAAGTAGCTGTTTGAAGGAGCCTTTTGGTCCTAGACTTGGAGCACCTGTACCGCTTGCCGTGCGATGGCAGAGATAACAGTCTATGACTTGGGTGACTGGAGTTTTTTGGACCTTCCTCTGACACCGTCTAGTATATACAGTGGGGAGAACAAGTATTTGACACACTGCCGATTTTGCAGGTTTTCCTACTTACAAAGCATGTAGAGGTCTGTTATTTTTATCATAGGTACACTTCAACTGTGAGAGATGGAATCCTCCCCCTTTTCCTCTGTCTATTCTTCACGCTGATGACAGGGATTTGGGCCTTGTCTTGACAAAGCAGTATATCCTTCGCGTCAGACTCATTAAAGAAAAAATCTTCATCCAGTTTGAGATGAGTAATCGCTGTTTTGATGTCCAGAAGCTCTTTTCGGTCATAAGAGACAGTAGGAGCAACATTATGTACAAAATGAGTTACAAACAATGCGAAAATAGAAACAAAATAGCGCAGTTGGTTAGGATCTTTACCCAATACATTTAATGTGTTCCCTCAGGCCACTACTCCACTATCACATATTTACAATACAACATCCATGTGTATGTGTGTGTAGAGTGCGTGTCTTATCATGTGTTTGTTCGTGTCTCTCCACATAAGGTGTAATTTTATCAGTTTTTTAAAATCTGATTCTACTGCTTGCATCAGTTACCTGATGTGGAACAGAGTTCCATGTAGCCATGGCTCTATGTAGTCCTGTACGCCTCCCATAGTCTGTTCTTGACTTGGGGATTGTGAAGAGACCTTTGGTGGCATGTCTTGTGGGGTATGCATGGGTGTCCGAGCTGTGTGCTAGTAGTTTAAACGGACACCTGTTGACATGCTGAATGCACCACTTCTTACAAAAGCAAGTAATGATGAAGTCAATCTCTCCTCCACTTTTTGCCATGAGATATTTACATGCATATTATTAATGTTAGCTCCCCGTGTACATTTAAGGGCCAGTCGTGCAGCCCTTTTCTGAGCCAATTGTAATTTTCCTAATTCCCCCTTTGTGGCACCTGACCACACGACTGAACAGTAGTCCAGGTAAGACAAAACTAGAGTCTGTAGGACCTGCCTTGTTGTTAAAAAAGCAGAGCAGAACTTTATTATGGACAGACTTCTCCCCATCATAGCTACTGTAGTATCAAACCCCGCCCTGTGCAACTGGGTCCTGGACTTCCTGACGGGCCACCCCCAGGTGGTGAACGTCGTCAACAAAACAAAGTGGAATTCAGGAAACAGCAGAGGGAGCACGCCCCTATCCACATCGACGGGACCGCAGTGGAGAAGGTGGAAAGCTTCAAGTTCCTCTGTGTACACATCACTGACGATCTGAAATGGTCCACCCACACAGACAGTGTGGTGAAGAAGGCGCAACACCTCAGGAAGAAGGCACAACACCTCAGGAGGCTGAAGAAAATTTGGTTTGGCCCCTAAAACCCTCACAAACATTTACAGATGCACAATTGAGTGCATCCTGTCGGGCTGTATCACCACCTGGTACAGCAACTCCACCACCCGCAACCGCAGGGCTCTCCAGAGGGTGGTGCGGTCTGCACAACGCATCACTGGGGGCAAGCTATTTGCCCTCCAGGACACCTACAGCACACAATGTCACAGGAAGGCCAAAAAGATCATCAAGGACATCAACCACCCGAGCCACTGCCTGTTAATGCCGCTATCATCCAGAAGACGTGGTCAGTACAGGTGCATCAACGCTGGGACCGAGAGACTGAAAAACAGCTTCTATCTTAAGGCCATCAGACTGTTAAATAGCCATCACTAGCCGGCTTCCACCCGGTTACGCAACCCTGCACCTTAGAAGCTGCTGCCCTATATACAGTGCCTTGTAAAATTATTCATCCCCCTTGGCGTTTTTCCTATTTTGTTGCATTACAACCTGTAATTTAAAAATATTTTTATTTTTATTTCATGTAATGGACAATAGTCCAAATTGGTGAAGTGAAATTTCAAAAATAACTTGTTTCTAAAAAATTTAAAACGGAAAAGTGGTGCGTGCATATGTATTCACCCCCTTTGCTATGAAGCCCCTAAATAAGATCTGGTGCAACCAATTACCTTCAAAAGTCACATTATTAGTTAGATTGCACACAGGTGGACTGTATTTAAGTGTCACATGATCTGTCACATGATCTCAGTATATATACACCTGTTCTAAAAGGCCCCAGAGTCTGCAACACCACTAAGCAAAGGGCACCACCAAGCAAGTGGCACCATGAAGACCAAGGAGCTCTCCAAACAGGTCAGGAACAAAGTTGTGGAGAAGTACAGATCAGGGTTGGGTTATAAAAAAATATCCAAAACTTTGAACATCCCACAGTACACCATTAAATCCATTATTAAAAAAAATTAAGAATATGGCACCACAACAAACCTGCTAAGAGAGGGCCGCCCACCAAAACTCACAGACCATGCAAGGAGGGCATTAATAAGAGAGGCAACAAAGAGACCAAAGATAACCCTGAAGGAGCTGCAAAGCTCCACAGCGGAGATTGGAGTATCTGTCCATAGGACCACTTTAAGCCATATACTCCACAGAGCTGGGCTTTACGGAAGAGTGGCCAGAAAAAAAGCCATTGCTTAAAGAAAAAAATAAGCAAACACATTTGGCGTTCACCAAAAGGCATGTGGGAGACTTCTCAAACATATGGAAGAAGGTACTCTGGTCAGATGAGACTAAAATTTATATTTTTGGCCATCAAGGAAAACGCTATGTCTGGCGCAAACCCAACACCTCTCATCACCCCGAGAACACCATCCCCACAGTGAAGCATGGTGGTGGCAGCATCATGCTGTGGGGATGTTTTTCATCGGCAGGGACTGGGAAACTGTTCAGAATTGAAGGAATGATGGATGGTGCTAAATACAGGGAAATTCTTGAGGGCAACCTGTTTCAGTCTTTCAGAGATTTGAGACTGGGACGGAGGTTCACCTTCCAGCAGAACAATGGCCCTAAGCACACTGCTAAAGCAACACTTGAGTGGTTTAAGGGGAAACATTTAAATGTCTTGGAATGGCCTAGTCAAAGCCCAGACCTCAATCCAATTGAGAATCTGTGGTATGACTTAAAGATTGCTGTACACCAGCGGAACCTATCCAACTTGAAGGAGCTGGAGCAGTTTTGCCTTGAAGAATGGGCAAAAATCCCAGTGGCTAGATGTGCCAAGCTTGTAGAGAAATATCCCAAGAGACTTGCAGCTGTAATTGCTGCAAAAGGTGGCTCATCTAGGTATTGACTTTGGGGGGGTGAATAGTTTTTTTGTCTTGTTTGTTTCACAATAAAAACTATTTTGCATCTTCAAAGTGGTAGGCATGTTGTGTAAATCAAATGATACAAACCCCCCCAAAAATCAATTTTAATTCCAGGTTGTAAGGCAACAAAATAGGAAAAATGCCAAGGGGGGTGAATACTTTCGCAAGCCACATAGACTTGGATTCACTGGCCACTTTAATAATGGAACACTAGTCACTTTATTAATGTTTAAATAATGTTTACATACTGCTTTACTCATCTCATGTATATACTGTATTCTATTCTACTGTAATTTAGTCAATGCCACTCCAACATTGCTCAATCTAATATTTATATATTTCTTAATTCCATTCTTTTACTTTGATTTGTGTGTATTGTTGTGAATCATTTTTAGATACTACTGCACTGTTGGAACTAGAAACACAAGCATTTCGCTACACCCGCAATAACATCTGCTAAATATGTGTGTGTGACCAATACAATTTGATTTGATCGACATGTTTTGACCATCCAGGTTTACTCCAAGCAGTTTAGTCACCTCAACTTGCTCAATTTCCACATTATTTATTTCAATATTTAGTTGAGGTTGATGGTTTAGTGAATGATTTGTCCCAAATACAATGCTTTTAGTTTTTGAAATATTTTAGGACTAACTTATTCCTTGCCATTCATTCTGAAACTAACTGCAGCTCTTAAGTGTTGCAGTGATTTCACTCACTATAGTAACTGACTTGTATAGTGTTGAGTCATCCGCATTAGAGGTCGACCGATTATGATTTTTCAACGCCGATACCGATTATTGGAGGACAAAAAAAGCCGATGCCGATTTGAAAAAACAAAAATTGTTAAAAATATATGTATTTATATATATCATACACACATACACATTTTTGTAATAATGACAATTGCAACAATACTGAATGAACAATGAACACTTTTATTTTAACTTAATATAATACATAAATAAAATAAATGTGGTCTCAAATAACATGAGAACATATGTTAAAACGAACCACCAGCTTTCATGGGTCTTCAATATTCCCAGTTAAGAAGTTTTAGGTTGTAGTGCAGAAAGCAGAGCTTGTCTGCATGGTCCCCTGTCAGTCTGCTCCTCCGCGAAACACATACCTTATTTGAAGTAGATCAAGACATTCTCTATGGAAGACATGAACGGTAAAATAACGAAGGAACCCCTTTCAAGTTCAGCCTCAAGTTATTACAGGAATTATAACGCGCCGACTATTTCTCTCTAAACCATATACCTTTGACTAATCCGGAAACTATCACCTCGAAAACAAAACGTTTATTCCGTTCCATACTTTATCTAACGGGTGGCATCCATGAGTCTAAATATTCCTGTTACATTGCACAACCTTCAATGTTATGTCATAATTACGTAAAATTCTGGCAAATTAGTTCGCAAAGAGCCAGGCGGCCCAAACTGTTGCATATACCCTGACTCTGCGTGCAAAGAACGCAAGAGAAATGACACAATTTCATCTGGTTAATATTGCCTGCTAACCTGGATTTCTTTTAGCTAAATATGCAGGTTTAAAAATATATACTTGTGTATTGATTTTAAGAAAGGCATTGATGTTTATGGTTAAGTACACATTGGAGCAATAACAGTCATTGATTGATTGTTTTTTATAAGATAAGTTTAATGCTAGCTAGCAACTT
Source organism: Salvelinus namaycush (assembly GCF_016432855.1). Taxonomy (NCBI): domain Eukaryota; kingdom Metazoa; phylum Chordata; class Actinopteri; order Salmoniformes; family Salmonidae; genus Salvelinus; species Salvelinus namaycush. The sequence goes on from NC_052319.1 coordinate 29,549,633, forward strand.
ACCTTAGCTTACTGCATTCGCGTAACAGGCAGGCTCCTCGTGGAGTGCAATGTAATCAGGTGTTAGAGCATTGGACTAGTTAACTGTAAGGTTGCAAGATTGGATCCCCTGAGCTGACAAGGTTAAAAATCTGGCAGAACATTCCTAGGCCGTCATTGAAAATAAGAATGTGTTCTTAACTGACTTGCCTAGTTAAATAAAGATTAAATAAAGGTGTAAAAAAAAAAAAAATCGGCCCCCAAAAATACCGATTTCCGATTGTTATGAAAACTTGAAATCGGCCCTAATTAATCGGCCATTCCGATTAATCAGTCGACCTCTAATCCGCATACATAGCTACACATTCGCTTTACTCAAGGCTAGTGGCATGTCATTAGTAAAAATTGAAAAAAGTAAGGGGCCTAGACAGCTGCCCTGGGGAATTCCTGATTCTACCTGGATTCTTTTGGAGACGCTTCCGTTAAACACTCTCTGTGTTCTGTTAGACTAACTCTATATCCACAATATAGCAGGGGATGTAAAGCCATAACACATACGTTTTTCTATCAGCAGATTATGATCGATAATGTCAAAAGCCGCACTGAAGTCTAACAAAACAGCTCCCACAATCTTTTTATCATGAATTTCTCTCAGCCAATCAGCTGTAATTTATGTAAGTGCTTGTTGATTCTCCTACTCTATAAGCTTGCAGAAAGTCTGTTGTCAATTTGTTTACTGTAAAATTGTCACGTTCTGACCATAGTTCTTTTGTGTTTTCTTTGTTTTAGTGTTGGTCAGGACGTGAGCTGAGTGGGCATTCTATGTTGTGTGTCTAGTTTTCACGTTTCTATGTTTGGCCTGATATGGTTCTCAATCAGAGGCAGGTGTTAGTCATTGTCTCTGATTGGGAACCATATTTAGGTAGCCTGTTTTGTGTTGGGGTTTGTGGGTGGTTGTCTTCTGTCTTTGTGTCTATGCACCAGATAGGACTGTTTCGGTTTTTCATATTTGTTGTTTTTGTATTTTGTAGTGTTCACGTATTTTGTCATAATTAAAGTCATGATGAACACTAACCACGCTGCGCTTTGGTCCGATCCCTGCTACACCTCCTCTTCAGACGAAGAGGAGGAAATCTGCCGTTACAAAAATAGCATTGTATCTGGTCAAACACCATTTTTTGCAAAAGTTTACTAAGTGTTGGGAACAGGCTGATTGGTCGGCTATTTGAGCCAGTAAAGTGGGCTTTACTATTTTTGGGTAACGCAATTACATTTGCTTCCCTACAGGCCTGAGGGCACACACTTTCTAGTAGGCTTTGATGGAACATAGGGCAAATAGGAGTGGCAATATCATCTGCTATTTTCGTCCAAGTTGGAGGATTTTCCATCCAAGTTGTCAGACCCCGTGGCTTGTCATTGTTGATAGACAACAATCATTTTTTTAAATGATTTCACACTCACTTTATGAAATTCAAAATTACAATGCTTGTCTTTCATTGTTTGGTCAGTTATACTTGGGATGTGTAGTGTCAGCGTTTGTTGCTGGCATGTCATGCCTAAATTTGCTAATCTTGCCAGTGAAAAAATCATTAAAGTAATTGGCAATATCAGTGCGTTTATTTTGATGAATGAGCCATCTGATTCAATTGAATGATGTAGCCAAGTTTGCCTTTTTTCCCAAAATTTCATTTAAGGTGCTCCAAAGCTTTTTACAATCATTCTTTGTCATTTATCTTTGTTTCATAGTGCAGTTTCTTCTTTTTATTCAGTTTAGTCACATGATTTCTCAATTTGCAGTGTGTTTGCCAATCGGTTGTGCAGCCAGACTTATTTGCCATTCCTTTTGCCTCATTCCTCTCAACCATACAATTTTTCAATTCCTCATCAATCCACAGGGATTTAACAGTTTTTACAGTTATTGTCCTAATGGGTGCATGCTTATTAGTACGTGGAATAAGCAATTTCATAAATGTTTCAAGTGCAGCATCTGGTTGCTCCTCATTACACCACAGACCAACAAATATTATTTACATCAACAACATAGGAATCACTACAAAACTTATTGTATGACCTCTTATATACTATATTAGGCCCAGCCTTTGGAACGTTGGTTTTCCTAGATATGGCTACTATATTGTGATCACTACATCTGATGGATTTGAATACTGCTTTAAAGCATATTTCTGCAGTATTTGTAAAGATGTGATCAATACATGTTGATGATTTCATTCCTGTGCTGTTTGTAACTACCCTGGTAGGTTGACTGAACCTGAACCAGGTTGCAGGCACTAGTTACAGTTTGAAACTTTCTCTTGAGTGGGCAGCCTGATGAAAGCCAGTCAATATTTAAATCACCCAGAATATATACCTCTCTGTTGACATCACATACAGTGCATTCGGAAAGTATTCAGACCCCTTGACTTTTTCCACATTTTGTTACGTTACAGCCTTATTCTAAAATTGATTTAATACATGTTTTCCCTCATCAATCTACACACAATACCCGATAATGACAAAGCGAAATCAGGTTTTTCGAAATTTGTGAAAATATCTTAAAAAACAAAATAGAAATACCTTATTTACATACAGAACCAGTCAAAAGTTTGGACACACCTAGTCATTCCAGGGTTTTTCTTTATTGACTATTTTCTACATTATAGAATAACAGTGATGACATCATAACTATGAAATAACACATATGGAATCATGTAATAACCAAAAAAGTGTTAAACAAATCAAAATATATTTTATATTTGAGATTGTTCAATACTTTGCCTTGATGACAGCTTTGCACACGCTTGGCATTCTCTCAACCAGCTTCATGAGGTAGTCACCTGGAAGGCATTTTAAGGTGTGCCTTATTAGAAGTTAATTTGTGGAATTTCTTTCCTTCTTAATGCATTTGAGACAATCAGTTGTGTTGTGACAAGGTAGGGGTGGTATACAGAAGATGGCCCTATTTGGTAAAAGACCAAGTCCATATGGCAAGAACAGCTCAAAAAAGCAAAGAGAAACGACATGGTCAGTCAATCGGGAAATTTCAAGAACTTTGAAAGTGTCTGAGAGTGAAGTCTGAAAAACCATCAAGAGTTTTGGTTCCATCTGCCGTGTCTTTGTGAAACACAGAGTAGGTGAACGGATGATCTCTGCATGTGTGGTTCCCACCGTGAAGTATGGAGGAGGAGGTGTGATGGTGCTTTGCTGTTTTGATGTCTTCACTATTATTCTACAATGTAGAAAATAGTAAAAATAAAGAAAAACCCCTTGAATGAGTAGGTGTGTCCAAACTTTTGACTTGTACTGTAAGTACTCAGACCCTTTGCTATGAGACTCAAAATTTAGATCAGGTCCATCCTGTTTCCATTGATCATCCTTGAGATGTTTATACAACTTGATTGGAGTCCACCTGTGGTAAATTCAATTAATTGGAAATGATTTGCAAAAGGCACACACCTGTCTATATAAGGTCCAACAGTTGACAGTGAATGTCAGAGCAGAAACCAAGCCATGAGGTCGAAGGAATTGTCCGTAGAGCACCGAGACAGGATTGTGTCGAGGCACAGATCTGAGGAAGGGTACCAAAACATTTCTGCAGCATTGAAGTACCCCAAGAACACAGTGGCCTCCATCATTCTTAAATGGAAGACGTTTGGAACCACCAAGACTCTTCCTAGAGCAATCGGGGGAGAAGGGCCTTGGTCGGGGAGGTGACCAAGAACCCGATGGTCACTCTGACAGAGCTCCAGAGTTCCTCTTCCAGAAGGACACCCATGTCTGCAGCACTCCACCAATTAGGCCTTTATGGTAGAGTGGCCAGATGGAAGCCACTCCTCAGTAAAAAGCACATGACAGCCCACTTGGAGGCACCTAAAGGACTCTCAGACCATGAGAAACAAGATTCTCTGGTCTGATGAAACCAAGATTTAACTCTGCTTGAATACCAAGCAGAATGTTTGGATGAAACCTGGGACCATCCCTATATTGAAGCATGGTGGTGGCAGCATCATGCTGTGGGGATGTTTTTCAGCGGCAGGGACTGGGAGACTAGACAGGATCGAGGGGAATTGGAACGGAGCAAAGAACAGAGAGATCTTTGATGAAAACCTGCTCCAGAGCGCTCAGGACCTCACTGGGGCGAAGGTTCACCCTCCAACAGGATAACGACCCTAAGCACACAGCCAAGACAACGCAGGAGTGGCTTCGGGACAAGTCTCTGAATGTCCTTAAGTGGCACAGCCAGAGCCCGGACTTGAACCCGATCGAACATCTCTGGAGAGACCTGAAAATAGCTGTGCAGCGACGCTCCCCATCCAACCTGACAGAGCTTGAGAGGATCTGCAGAGAAGAATGGGAGAAACTCCCCAAATACAGGTGTGTCAAGCTTGTAGCGTCATACCCTAGAAGACACGAGGCTGTAATCGCTACCAAAGGTTCTTCAACAAAGTACTGAGTAAAGGGTCTGAATACTTATGTAAATGTAATATTTAAGTTTTTATTTTTAATATATTTGCAAAAACCTGTTTTTGCTTTGTCATTATGGGGTATTGTGTATAGATTGATGAGTGGAGAAAACAATGTAATCAGTTTTAGAGTAAGGCTGTAACGTAACAGTATGTGAAAAAAGTCAAGGGGTCTGAATACTTTCCGATGCACTGTATATGTGATCGTATACAAATGTAAGCAAGGTGTAAAATGATTATGTTTTAGTCAAATATTATATCTGTTTGGGCTTATTGCAGTCAATTTGCAGTCTACAAATTATTTGTAATTATGTTCTGGCACCCTGACCATCCACTGATTTATTTATTTTTTATTTATTTTTTGCCCTGCATTAGGGGATCTACACACGGTGCTCAGAATGACAGAAATTACATTATGGTTATGATAATTCATCTTAACAGAACATGCAACTCCTGTAATGAAGCATTTGCAGGAAAACACCATTCTAAACAGTGCACCTGATGAGTGTGGCTCCATATGTGACAGAGATTAAAATCTCAGTTAGAAACTTAGAAAGAATCTAAAGATGCAACAACTAGGATGGGTTGCTAATATACTGTACAAAAATATAAACGCAACATGCAACATTTTCAACGATTTTACTGAGTTACAGTTCATATAAGGCAATCAGTCAATTGAAATAAATAAATTAGACCATAATCTATGGATTTCACATGACTGGGCAGGGGCGCAGCCATGGGCGGTCTTGGGAGCCAGGCCCAGCTAGTCAGAATTAGTTTTCCCCCACAAAAGGGCCTTATTATAGACATAAATACTCCTCAGTTTCATCAGTTGTCCGTGTGGCTGGTCTCAGATGATCCCGCAGGTGAAGAAGCCGTATGTGGAGGTCCTGGGCTGGAGTGGTTACACGTGATCTGCGGTTGTGAGGCCGGTTGGGTGTACTGCCAAATTCTCTAAAATGATGTTGGAGGCAGCTTATTGTAGAGAAATTAACATTAAATTCTCTGGCAACAGCTCGGATGGACATTCCTGCAGTCTACATGCCAATTGCACACTCCCTCAAAACTTGAGACATCTGTGGCATTGTGTTGTGTGATGATAAAACTGCACATTTTAAAAACGCCTTTTATTGTCCTCAACACAAGGTGCACCTGTGTAATGATCATGCTGTTTAATCAGCTTCTTGATCTGCTACACCTGTCTGGTGGATGGATTAGTTTGGCAAAGGAGAAATGCTCACTAACAGGGATGTAAACAAATTTGTGCACTAAATTTGAGAGATAAGATTTTTGTGCATATGGAAAATTTTGGGGATTTTTTTATTTCAGCTCATGAAACATGGGACATACACTTTACATGTTGTGTACATATTTTGTTCAGTACATGACTAGGATTGTGCCTTTTGGTTTCTGGACAATGAAAGAAAGTTGATATGAAAACCAATAGAACAGGAGAGAAATGCATGGTTTCAATGGCATATGAGGAAGTTTTTATGAAATCATTGCCTCCGTGCTGCTATGGTCAGATTTTGCCTAGGCTACATTGAAGCAATGTAAGAAATGCCTCATAAGTAAAACGTTCAGGTTTCATTAGTTAAGTATATGTTTTCAAAATGCATACTGCCTCCAGCTCACATTGCAAAGTGGTTGGTGACATGCTGATAGCCTACTGTTGTCTATGCATGGCAAATAGGAATAATAAAAATAGTAACTCTTTTTAATCGTGGCCATCAAAAATGTTTTTGAAATGCAATCCTATTGTTGCGCTATTATAAAAGCACATATTTCACTCCAGCAACAATGAGCTGGTGAGCTGCAGCTCTAGCGCTGTCTGACAAGTGGTATTATGCAAAAAATAGATACACATGCCCCAATTTAATTCCACAATATTTAGCAAATTGACCAATAAGCATGACTGTCAAATGTATTTACGATTGTCAGATTTGTCCATCAATTAATAAAAAGCATTATTTTGCAAAGGGATTTTTTTTCTTCTCCTGGTCAGTTTGGCCGGAAAAAAAAATAAATGACCGCAATTACCGGCTAACGGAAACCCTGAGCAGAGCTCATTTATGATTACTTTGTAATCAACCTGCTCGCCTAAACAGTGGTTGGCTATATTCCTATTTCTTCACATACGCACAGCTTGTACCTGGGATACTTCCATTCAACATTCTTACCATGTACTAGGCTTATGATGGGTTTCTCCTAACCTATGCTGTGTTTTGTGTAGGTGCAGATGGTAGCAGCCTAAACGATGGATGGGGAACACCAGGAAGAGAATCCTTTACACGAGAAAGGAAATCCTCTACACAATGAAGAGAAGACTTCAAGTGATGTGGAGAAGACTTTATATGACATGGAGAGAGCTTTATGTGACATAAAAAATAGTGCTGAAGAGAGCAGTTCAAGTGATGATAACAGTTCAGGTGATGAGGTAGAAGAACAAAGACTGGATTCAAACCTCCCAAGTGGTTCAGATACTCTTCCATCTAATGCAGAAATCCCCTGCGATAGTGAATCTGAGCCGTCCCCCCAAAAAGCCGCACAAGCTAAAAAACCTCGCCTCAAGAAGTTTGCGCCACGGAAAGGCACAAGGTCAAGCCTACGTTCCAGCACAAAATTGACAGTCAGTGCATGTGATACGACAGATGGTAAAAGAAAATTGGACAAAAAGCACTTCTGCCTGTATTGCAATGAACCACACCACAACATTGCAAGACATTTAGAAAGGATGCACGCAGAAGAAGCAGCTGTTGCTCATGCTATCAGCTTCCCAGAACTCTCCAAAATCAGGTCTCTCTTGTTTGACCAACTCCGTAACAAAGGCAACTATCAACACAACTTTGAAGTTCTTCAAAGTGGAGATGGGGAAATTGTGAGAAAGTGTAGACCATCTTACGATGGTGTTTCTGTGCGTGACTGTCTGCCCTGCCAACACTGCTTAGCTTTTTTCAACAAAATTGATTTATGGAAGCATGAGAGCTCATGTAATGCTAGAAAAGGACAAGATGAAACGAGGGGAGGAAAAAGAGTGAGGATCCAGGCTGCGTCCTCTCAACTTGTTCCATTTCCTGTCTATTCTACTGGAGGATGTGAAGAAATAATACACAATATGAATCAAGATGACATCTCATGCCACATCAAAAATGATCCCCTGATATGTAAATATGGCAATGCACTATCTGCAAAGCATGGTCATGCCAAGTCGCAGTTTACTTACATTGGTTCAAAAATGAGGGAATTGGCTAGATTTGTACTTGCTGTAAATGAGATGGACTGTGGTGTTCAATATCTGCATGAAGTATGTGTACCATCCAAATTCAAGTTGGCCGTTCATGCTGCCAGGAAAATGAGTGGTCATGACCCTGCCTCCGACAGGTACAAGACCCCATCTCTTGCTTTAAAGATTGGCTATTCCTTGAAAAGAGCTACTGAAATAGCTTTTGGGGAGAGTCGTATGACAGAGGACCGTGAGGCAGAGGAACAAGCCAAAAGGTTCATTGAACTACTTGAAAACGATTGGAATAACTGTTTTTCCGGTCTATCCCTCAGCGCTGTCCCTCAGTGTGATGAAGTTGATGTGTCTTCACTAACTGAGGATTTGATCAAACTTCAGAAGTTTCTCAAGGTTGCAGAGGACACAGCGAAGAAAGAATTGCTGGAGAACCCCACCAACACTGTCTGGAAAAAGCTCAATGAAACTCTTCTTGCAGAAATAGCTCTCTTCAACAGAAAAAGGACAGGGGAAGTTGCGAAAATGCTGTTGGAAACGTACACAAACAGGAAGAAAGCTCCAGCTAGTGCAGACATTTTCAATAACCTCTCAAGGCTGGAGCAGGAGCTTGGTGACGACAAATTAACCAGGTTGGAAATAGAAGGCAAAAATGGTAGGAAAATGCCAGTCCTACTAACGGAGAGGATGATCTCATCTCTTGAGATCCTTATTGCAAACAGAGACAAAGTTGGTGTGTCAAAGGACAACCCTTATGTCTTTGCACGTAGCCTGGATGCAGCAAGCTACATCAGAGGGTTTGACTGTCTGAGGAAGTGTGCACATGAGTGTGATGCAAAGAATCCTGAAAGTCTGATCCATGCGTCAGTGAGGAAAGAGGTTGCTATTCATTGCCAAATACTAAACTTGAATGAAAGTGAATTGGATCAGGTGGCAAAGTTATTGGGACATGACACCCAGGTCCATAAAGAGTACTACAGGCTCTCTGAAAACGCAGCACATCTAGCACAAATCAGCAAATTGCTGCTTGCAATGGATCAGGTTCCAGTGGTAATTCCAGGGCCATCTGAGGAAAGGGTTGTTTCTCCTACATATGGTGAGTATTAGTTGCTTTACAGGGTATTTGGAGAAAGATGTCCATTGTGTTTTAAGGGATTAAATGATCAATTCAGTGGAAAAAATCTGTTGTTTTTGTGCCATTTACATGTTCACTAGACCTACATTTTTGAGAAGCTGGCAACTTATTACTCTATAGTGTTTGCTCTGTTCCTCTTCACAATATATGATAATGGCACATGTTCATGAATCCTTTTCTTCTGTTTATTCATTTCATAGGTACATCTTCTGCAGGGACATATCCAGCGGGGACAGATAATGGAAGGACATATCCTACCGAGACATGTCCTACTGGGTCATCATATCCTACAGAGACGTATTCAGCTAAGTCATATACTGTGGAGGCACAGCCTTCAAGGTCATATCATGCTGGGACATATCCTGAGAAGTCATATCCTTCAGAATCACATTCTGCGAGGTCATATTCTGCGGGGACAGATTCTGCGAGAGCATATCCTACCGTGACACATCCTGCAGGGACCTATCCAGCAGGTTCATATGTTGCAGGGACATATACTGCAGGGACTCATCATGCAAGATCATATCCTGCAAGTCCTTATGGCCTTTCATCTCCTGCAACATCATATGCTTTGGGGACTAATCCTGAAAGGTCATATCCTGCAGGAACATATCCTGCACAGACACTTCCTGCACAAACACTTCCAGCGCATACAGTTATTACACCAACACTTCATGCACAGACACTTACAATCCAGAAACTTGCTGTCAGGACAGTTCCTGCGAGGACAAGTCCTGTGAGGCCGTGGAGTGATGCGGCTAAGGCTGCGGTGAAGCGTCAGTTGGGACACTTTTTCTCAATGATGAAGGTTCCAGGTAAACGGGACTGTGAAGTATGCCTCCACAATGAACCAGCTGTACGAGACAGGACTTGGAGAGACATCAAAAACTATGTGCACAACACAGTAAAATCTATTAAAAGGAAAAAGGGTCTTACAAGAGTGGACCCCAGAAAATGGACAAAGAAAGAATCGGCAAAGATTGCTAAGGAAGAGGTTGGTGGAACAAGGACTGTACCTGCACAGGGTCAAGAGGAGAGAGTAGAGGCAGGTCCTGTTGCTGTGGCAACACAAAGGAAGCATAAGATATGGAGTGATGAGGCTCAGGCTGCGGTCAGGCGGCAGCTAGGAGACTTCACTAAACTGATGAAGATTCCAGGTAAAACGGAATGTGACGCATGTATTGCAGCTGAACCAGTTCTACAAGGCAGGACATGGAAAGATGTAAAAAACTATGTGCATAACACATTAATGACAATGTGCAGGAGGCATATTTCAGGCAAACAAAACATGGACCATGAAAAACAAAGTCCAGGGACACAGAAACCAGGGTTGCAACAGAAACCAAAGGTACCGTTGGGACTTCCAGAAGATCTTCCTGTTTATCTGTACTTATGATTTCTTTGAACTAGTTTCAACGCTTTTGATTTAATCTGACGATCTTTGCTCACTCTGATCTGACATTGTAAAGCAATAATTATGTCGCATTTTTATAATGTCACGACCTACTTCATTCTACCTACGTATCCGTTAGGCCTGGGAATTGCTATGGACCTAACAATACGATTTTATCACAATACTTGTGCCAATACTATATATATACACGTGTATATATATTGCGATTCGTGTATATATATTTGTGTATATATATTGCGATTCGATACTTTGATTTTATTGCGATTTAATATTTCAAACATATTGCTCACCGTGTATGCTGCAGAGGGACAGGAGAGAAACATGAGAAAACGAGTTTTGTTCAGTCATGGAAGTAAGTGCTGAAAACATGTTGGCTCCCCATCTAAAAAGAAGTTGAGAACAAGGTAGAGAATAAATACTGGACCTTTTGGCACAGGTACAGCCAACTAGCGCTAGCTAACGTTAACTTCCTAGCAAAATAATATGAGAATCGATACTTGGAGTCATAGAAATGATAAAATATAATTGAAAATAATATTGCGTTACTCTATTGTATTGAGAGAAACAAATCCACTAGTAGGCCTATCTGTAGCATCTAGGCTACATAGTGAAATATTATGCATGAGCACTAAATATATGTTCAACATTAATAGATTACATGTACCAATTACAGTGAATAGTTTTTTGAACTTTGTAGATGAAAGTTGTGCAAACCTAGACCGTTAAACTGATAACTTTACCTTTTAGATCACACTAATGGTATACTTCACCAAATGGATCTGGATCCAGATGTACAAAATGTTTTATGTATTCTTGCCTGTACCATTGTATGTGTAGCTAATGTATATGTGTAGGTTAGGTTTTGAGTTTAACAACTGACCAGCAAACTTGTGAATTTAGCAGGTTATTCCATTTGAAATGTGTGACTTTTAATGGATTATAAATACATGGCATCACAGGTAGTTGGTGGCACCTTAATTGGGGAGGTCGGGCTCGTCGTAATGGCTGAAGCGGAATCAGTGAAATGGTATCAAATACATCAAACATATGGTTTCCATGTGTTGGCCATTCCATTCACTCCGTTCCGACTATTATGAGCCGTCCTCCCCTCAGCAGCCTCCACTGCATGGCCAACATGCATACACTATCTACATCCATGCATTTTGAAGCATGGTTGGATTTATTATCATGGATATTTTACTTATGTTATTAACGATAGCTAGATAGCTAGTATTCCTAGCTACTGGTGTATCAGTAGTTGTTTTTATATATATTTTTAAAACACTGTTTTTATCATTCCTTTCAATCATGCTAGTTTTTGTGGATATTTGCATCTAGAGCTGACATTCATTTTCATTACTAAGCCAGATTCCCACAGCTCCATGACCCAGTGAGCCATCTCAGTCCTGGTGAGTTGCTTTAGTCAAAAGGTGCTGTTGATTAGGCTTGCCAAGTGGGCAGAGTGTGTGCTTTAGGACCATTGAAAGGTTCTGAAAGGGAAAAATCTGTCTACCTATTGCACCGGGCAAAGTCAGTGACACTTTCAGATCATAGCATCATACCCTTCTCCCAAAGTGACTGGGAGTATTTAAAAAAAAATATATTTCACCTTTATTTAACCAGGTAGGCCAGTTGAGATAAAGATAGAGCTATAGATAAGATAAAGCAAGGCAGTGTGACAAAAACAACAGAGTTGCACATGGGATAAACAAACGTACAGTCAATAACACAATAGAAAAACTATATACAGTGTGTGCAAATGTAGTAAGATTAGGGAGGCAAGGCAATAAATAGGCCATAGTGGTGAAATAATTACAATTTAGCATTAACACTGGAGTGATCGATGTGCAGATGATGATGATGTGCAAGTCGAGATACTGGGGTGCAAAAGAGCAAAAAAATAACAATATGGGGATGAGGTAGTTGGGTGGGCTATTTACAGATGGGCTGTGTACAGGTGCAGTGATCGGTAAGCTGCTCTGACAGCTGATGCTTATAGTTAGTGAGGGAGATAAGTCTCCAGCTTCAGTGACGTTTGCAGTTCGTCCCAGTCATTGGCAGTATTCAAGTAAACTCTTTGAAAGAAGTGTGGAGAATCCCAAAGCAGCGTGAGTTATGGCTGATGGGTTTGGCTTCAGACCAATGTCTACTTCTCACTTACACTGAGAGTAAAAAACATTAGGAACACCTTTCCCCTTTTGCCCTCAGAACAGCCTCAATTCGTCGGGGCATGGACTATACAAGGTGTCAATTGTTTCACAGGGATGCTAGCCCATGTTGACTCCAATGCTTCCCACAGTTGTATCAAGTTGGCTGGATGTCCTTTGGGAGGTGGACAATTTGTGAAAAACCCAGCAGCCTTGCAGTTCTTGAAACACTTAAAACGGTGCGCCTGGCACCTACTACCATACTCTGTTCAAAGGGACAAATCATTTGTCTTGCCCATTCACCCTCTGAATGGCACACATGCATAATCCATGTCTCCAAATGTCTCCAGGCTTAAAAATCCTTTTAACTGGTCTCCTCCCCTTCCTCTACACTGATTGAAGTGGATTTAACAAGTGACATTGCATGTATTGATTAACAGCTTGAATACCACTATATAGCTAGCTATCTACAGTAGCCTAGATTTGTTTGCATACATTTCTTATGACTAGCAGCCTGGTGCAAGCGGCTGTGTTGTTGCCGAGCAACCGATCTGGTGTTAGAACTTGTAGAAATGCTACAAAAACAGTAGCACATCGTTTGCTGGTAGTTATTGTAAAGAAATGAGCACGTGAGAGCTGTCTCACAACAGCAGTTGGTTAGCTTGCTAAAGTTGGTTAGCTTGCTAAAGTTGGTTAGCTTGCTAGCTACTTCCAGACACAAATGAGCGAACTAACTCTGACCATTTAACTCGCCCTAGCAGAGCTAGTTATCTAGAGCGTTAGTGACTGTAACTGTGTTGCTTTTTTTTTCCTCCCACCTTTACTGACAACTGTCATATTCGACGGGTGTTGCGCGTTCGTAAGTTCATCAGTTATTCAACAGTTGTAACAATGAAAAAATCGTGGGTTATTGTGCGCTCTGGCACACTCAAGGGAGAGTGCTCTGAAATCGTAAATAACCAAAATGAATTTACGAACACACCCTCAATCAATGCATACTATATTGTGAAGGCTATTGCCCCACAATCATTTTTGGTCACTAGTAACTTTTACTATAATGTTGGTTGACTTCCCATCCAATTTCAGGCCGTTTATGGTTCTCCAATCCACGTCTTTGACCAAAAGTTACTATTGTAAATGTGATTTTGCCAATTGGAATTGGTTCATTTGTTCTACGTGTGGAATTGGTTTCAGAGAATCACACAGAACCTATTCCTATTGTACCAGTCTTTCCTGCTAAATATGATGTAGATAAGGCTCTAGCGTTCCATGTAATTGTTTTATTGCTTGTCTAATATTAACATTTACACTTTTTATATTAATATTTATATTATTCACTACTGTCTTAACCATATTGATTTCACAACAGCTGTTTAAGTTCAACATTAAGGCTGACTTGTATAGGGTCTGTTGTTACACACCCCACTATTTACTGTCTAAAGACATGGACATTATTAAGTGTTTTTTCTTCAATATGTATTTCTTATTAAGCTGCCTTTTGTTGCCCCCTGGTGCTCATTGTGTACTGTATATGTAAGGTACTATATTTGCTTGGTTAATAAATTGTTACTTGATGTAAACTTTCAAATGTTATTTCAGTTCTGAGAATATTCATACAGCCTACTTGATGTTCCAACAGGGATTTAGAATTGTACCAATAACAATTATGGAAAACAACAGTTTTGAGATTTAAAGGGATACTTCAGGATTTTGTCAATGAGGCCCTTTATCTACTTCCCCAGAGTCAGATGAACTCGTGGATACAATTTTTATGTATCTGTGTCCAGTATGAAGGAAGTTAAGAGGTAGTTTTGTGAGCAAACGCTAACTAGCATTAGCACTATGACTGAAAGTCTATGGGTATCTAACAGGATGCTAGCAGATACCCATAGACTTCCAGACTTCCATAACACCCTAGGTAAGTTGAAAATAAGCTAAACCTTCAAAAGTGATCTGTCCCTTTAATACTTTAAACAATTATACAGATGCAGTACATTTGGATTGCTGCACTTGTTTGGGGAAAGCTTTTCATCATAATCTCAGTCTTCCTCTCCTTCCTTTCTCCTTCCAGGCTCTGGTATCTTGCTCTTACTTTTCCTTTCTAACTTCCTGAGTGAGATCACAGCCAGGCTGTGCGTGTAACGGATGTGAAATGGCTAGCTAGTTAGCGGGTACGCGCTAGTAGCGTTTCAATCAGTTACGTCACTTGCTCTGAAACCTAGAAGTAGGGTTGCACCTTGCTCTGCAAGGGCCGTGGCCTTTGTGGAGCGATGGGTAACGATGCTTCGTGGGTGTCAGTTGTTGATGTGTGCAGAGGGTCCCTGGTTCGCGCCCGTGTCGGGGCGAGGGGACGTACTAAAGTTATACTGTTACATTGGTGCCGTGACCCGGATCACTGGTTGCTGCGGAAAAGGAGGAGGTTGAAAGGGGGGTGAGTGTAACGGATGTGAAATGGCTAGCTAGTTAGCGGGTACGCGCTAGTAGCGTTTCAATCAGTTACGTCACTTGCTCTGAAACCTAGAAGTAGGGTTGCACCTTGCTCTGCAAGGGCCGTGGCCTTTGTGGAGCGATGGGTAACGATGCTTCGTGGGCGACCGTTGTTGATGTGTGCAGAGGGACCTGGTTCGCGCCCGTGTCGGGGCGAGGGGACGACGTAAAGTTATACTGTTACATTGATGCTGTTGACCCGGATCACTGGTTGCTGCGGAAAAGGAGGAGGTTGAAAGGGGGGTGAGTGTAACGGATGTGAAATGGCTAGCTAGTTAGCGGGTACGCGCTAGTAGCGTTTCAATCAGTTACGTCACTTGCTCTGAAACCTAGAAGTAGGGTTGCACCTTGCTCTGCAAGGGCCGCGGCTTTTGTGGAGCGATGGGTAACGATGCTTCGTGGGTGACTGTTGTTGATGTGTGCAGAGGGTCCCTGGTTCGCGCCCGTGTCGGGGCGAGGGGACGTACTAAAGTTATACTGTTACATGCGGGCACTACAGTGTTCATGCCATTGTGCTGAAAGACATGTTCCAGCTGCCCATCTTCCTGGTGAGTCTCACTCGATCAGGAGTACTCCTGGTCTGGAGAACGGTTGATTTTTTGTTGTTGTTCTACCTCATAGTTAGTTGATTGATTAATGTCACTGATCTTTTCCTCTTTCAATTACACCCCACAGGATAGTCACTTCATCTACTCATTCAGCCCAGTGCCAGGCATCAACAAACTGTTCATTCGCCTGGCAGAGTCACCTACAGCCAAGGTGCACATACACACACACACCGTAACTCATAGCCATGGTGAGAGTGGCTCTAGTCCAAGTTACTGTAAAAGACTGACAAGTTGTTAAAAGGGCTATATAAATAACATTTGATTGATGGACTCCTCTCTCCCCAGGTGAAGCTTCTCGTCTGTGCATACCATGTACAGCTACAGTGAGTTCAGAGTTCACAAGCTGTGTGGACCCCAAGCATAGAATGGGAGATAAAACACACACAAACACTGAGTTTACATAACGTAAACTGACCAGGTGAATCCAGGTGAAAGCTATGATCCGTCGAGACATGGATTGTGTATGTGTGGCATTCAGAGGGTGAATGGGCAAGGCAGAAAAATCTAAGTGCTTTGAGCAGGGTCAATAACTGCAACGCTGTTGGGTTGTTCACACTCAAGTTTCCTGTGTGTATCTAAAATGACTAGCAGCCTGGTGCATAACTGTGGGAAGCATTGGAGTCACCATGGGCCAATATCCCTGTGAAACACTTTCGACACCTTGTAAAGTCCATGCCCCGATGAATTGATGCTGTTCTGAAGGCAACAGGGGTTGCAACTCAATATTAGGAAGGTGTTCCTAATGTTTTGTGCACTGTGTAGATACATGCACAATCACAAAACATGAAGAACCGTTTGAGCCACACTCCAGGCTACCTTCAGATAAAGTTGTTGGACATTCAGCATCCACACAGAGTTTGAGACACTGTTTCTGTGGCAGAGGATTAAAGGACAAGAACAGAAACGCAGATCACCATAGTCCCTGTGCCCAAGAACGCCAAGGTAACTACTCTAAATTACTATCGCCCCGTAGCATTCACATCTGTAGCTTTGAAAGGCTGGTCACGGCTCACATCAACACCATCATCCCAGACACCCAGGACCCACTCCGATTCACATACTGCACCAACAGATCCACAGATGACAGTCTATATCGCACTCCACACTGCCCTTTCCCACTTGGACAAAAGGAACACCTACAGTTGAAGTCAGAAGTTTACATACACCTTAGCCAAATAAATTTTAACTCAGTTTCACAATTTCTGACATTTAATCCTAGTAAAAATTCCCTGTTTTAGGTCAGTTAGGATCACCACTTTATTTTAAGAATGTGAAATGTCAGAATAATAGTAGAGAGAATGATTTATTTCAGCTTTTATTACATTCCCAGTGGGTCAGAAGTTGACATACACTCAATTAGTATTTGGTAGCATTGCCTTTATAGTGTTTAACTTGGCTAACTAAAACATTTGACCCTACCACAAGCTTCCCACAATAAGTTGGGTGAATTTTGGCCCATTCCTCCTGACAGAGCTGGTGTAACTGAGTCAGGTTTGTAGGCCTCCTTGCTCGCACACGCTTTCTCAGTTCTGCACACAAATTGTCTATAGGATTGAGTTCAGGGCTTTGTGATGGCCACTCCAATACCTTGACTTTGTTGTCCTTAAGCCATTTTGCCACAACTTTGGAAGTATGCTTGGGGTCATTATCCATTTGGAAGAAACATTTGTGACCAAGCTTTAACTTCCTGACTGATGTCTTGAGATGTTGCGTCAATATATCCACATCACTTCCCTCCTCATGATGCCATCTATTTTGTAAAGTGCACCAGTCTCTCCTGCAGCAAAGCACCCCCACAACATGATGCTGCCACCCCCGTGCTCACGATTGGGATGGTGTTCTTCGGCTTGCAAGCCTCCCCCTTTTTCCTCCAAACATAACAATGGTCATTATGGCCAAACAGTTCTATTTTTGTTTCGTCAGACCAGGGGACATTTCTCCAAAAAGTACGATATTTGTCCCCATGTGCAGTTGCAAACTGTAGTCTGGCTTTTTTTTAATGGTGGTTTTGGAGCAGTGGCTTCTTCCTTTCTGAGCTGCCTTTCAGATTATGTCGATATAGGACTCATTTTACTGTGGCTATAGATGCTGGAGTACACAGGTACAAAAGTATCTTCACAAGGTCCTTTGCTGTTGTTCTGGGATTGATTTGCACCAAAGTACATTCATCTCTAGGAGACCGAACGAGTCTCCTTCCTGAGCGGTGTTATGCGGAGCGACACATGGGAACCCAAGAGCAGACTCAGATGAGGAAACAGGGATGAATGAACCAAATATTTATTGTTACACAGAGATAAGGAGTGCAGATCCGGGGAAGCTCAGATGAGTTGCAGAAAAAACAGATGTGGAGACTGAGGTTGGAGTTAGCTGAGTAGAACAGGGTAAACGGGTCCTGAGGGGAATCCAAGGTAGTGGTGGTGAGTAAAATCCAGCGCACGGTAGTTGGGTGGTGAGTTGTGGAACAGGAGACAGGAGCCAGAGAGAGCGGTAACTGCAATGAGAGGATAAGTGGAAACCACTTTCAGGGGCAAGTCCTTAGATGAAAGCCATACCTTTTGGCCTGGAGTGTAGACTGGGGCTGAAGCAACCGACGGAGGCACGAAGAAGGGCAGCCCGGGCCCTCCTCCAGGTGCGACGACAACGGCGAATGTGGTCCTGGACTGAGGGCACCGCTACATCGACCTCTTGGGCAGGGAACAAGGGAGGTTGGTAACCCAGAGCACACGCAAAGGGAGACATTCCTGATGAGTCGTTGATGAGGGTGTTGTGGGCATATTCCACCCAGGGTAGCTGGGAACTCCAGGAGGAAGGGTTAGCCGAAGTCAGTGTATTTCAGTTTCCAACTCCTGGTTGGCCCGCTCGGTCTGGCCGTTGGTCTGGGGGTGATATCCAAACGAAAGGCTGACATTAATGCCCAGAGCTGTGCAGAAGGCTCTCCATACCTGGGATGTAAACTGGGGTCCTCTGTCAGAAACAATGTCACTAGGGATGCCATGCAGCCGCAAAACATGGGATTCCAGCAGGTCTGCAGTCTCCCGGGAGGAAGGAAGCTTGGAGGGGAATGAAGTGAGCCGCTTTGGAAAATCGGTCAATAATAGTGAGGATGACTGAGTTACCATTCGATGGGGGAAACCCAGGGACGAAGTCCAAAGCTATGTGTGACCAGGGGTGACTGGTTATGGGAAGAGGACAAGCAGACCAGATGTAGGTTTTGCGCCGAGCACAGACCGAGCAGGCTGATGAATTCCCGAGCGTCTTTCTACATGGTGGGCCACAAAATCGCTGACGCAGGAAGGCGACAGTCCGATTCATGCCAGGGTGACAGGTGAGGTGAGTAGAATGGCTCCATTGAAGAACATCAGATGAACTGAATCTGGCACAAACAGAACCTTACAAGGACCGTTTCTAGGATCAGGCTGGTTCAGAAGAGCCTGACGAACACGGGACTCAATTTCCCAGGAAAGAGCAGCAACGATGCAGGAGGATGGCATAATGGTTTCTAGCTCGGAAATTGTGTTGTCTGCGGTGAACTGACGGGAGAGGGCGTCAGACTTGGTATTCTTAGATCCGGGGCGATAAGGGAGTGTGAAGTTGAATCTTCCAAAAAAACAATGCCCACCTGGCCTGCCGAGAGTTCAGACGTTTGGCGGTCTGGATGTAGGCTAGATTTTTGTGATCTGTCCACACAATGAAGGGAAGGATCGAATCCTGTAACCAGTGACGCAACTCCTCAAGCGCCAGCTTAACAGCCAGGAGGTCCCAGTTACCTATGTCAATTTCTCTCTGCAGGCGAGAGCTTGCGGGACAAGGCACAAGGATGGAGCTTCTGATCCAAGGGAGAACGTTGAGACAGGACTGCACCTACCCCGGTGTCTGAAGCATCCACCTCGAGGACAAACTGGAGTTCTGGGTCTGGCGGAGCAGAAGTGAAGCGGTGCGTGAGTTCCCAGAACGCTGCCTCTGCCTCAGGGGACCAGTGGAATGGAGTGGAGGTGAAAGGAGCTGCCAAACTGTAGTCACAGATGAATCTTTTTTTTTTAACTGGAAAACCCCAGGAAACACTAACTGCTTCAGATACGTGGGCACAGGCCCCTCTGACTGCCCTAACCTTGGCAGGGTCCATCCGTAGCGGTCCTTGCGCAATAATGTAACCCAAGGAGGACACAGAGGAAACATGAAACTCACATTTCTCAGCCTTAACAAATAGCTTATTCTCCAATAGTCAATGGAGAACTTGGTGGACGTGTTTCTTGTGAGCCTCAAGGTCCTTCGAAAAAATAAGAATGTCATCCACAGACAAAACGCCCAATGACATCCCTCAGGACATCATTAACCAGGCTCTGAAAAACAGCAGGGTCTCACTCAGTGGTGTGTTGAACGCCGTTTTCCACTCGTCCCCTTCTCTGATGCGGACAAGGTGGTAGGCATTCCGGAGGTCGAGTTTAGTAAACACTGTGGAACCATGGAGGGGGGCAAAAGCAGCACTGATAAGTGGCAAGGGATGCTTGTTCCTGACAGTGATACTAATCAACCCACGGAAGTCTATGCATGGCCTCAGTGACCCATCCTTCTTGACAAAGAAAAACCCGGCTCCCACCAGAGGGGAAGAAGGCCTGATATGTCTGACAGCCAGGGAGTCCTGGGCATATTCTTCCATGGATTCTTGCTCAGGGCTTAGACAACCTGCTACTAGGGAGAGGAGCTCCAGTCTGAAGCTCGATAACACAGTCGTACGGCCAATGAGGCGGCAGAGATGGGGTGTGGAGCTTACTGAATACAGGAGCTAGACAGTGATATTCTGGAGGAACAGAAGACAGTTCTGGGGGTTCTGGAATAGACTGGTGTTGGAGTTAGCTGAGTAGAACAGGGTAAACAAGTCCTGAGGGGAATCCAAGGTAGTGGTGGTGAGTAAAATCCAGAGCAAGGTAGTTGGGTGGTGAGATGTGGAACAGGAGACAGGAGCCAGAGACAGCGCAGTAACTGCAATGAGAGGATAAACGGTGTCAGGCAGGGAAACAGGCACAGCAGAGTAACAGGATCTTGAATAATCATAAATGGCTATAATCATAAACTGTCTGAGCAGAGATTACGATCTGGCGGAGTGGAAGTGGCAGGACTGAGTATTTGTAGAAGTCTTGATTATGGAACGAATTGCAGCTGGTAGGGATCTGCTCTGACTCCAGCACACCTGTCTCCAACTACACAATCACACAGAGAGGGAGAGAGAGAGAGAGAGAGAGTGTGTACAGGGGGAGTAACTGCAGGTCAAGAAGACACCGGATGAACACCAGAGGGCGTAGCAGGAGCAGATGTGACAGGCTGTATGCCGGCTGTGTGGTCCTATGGTGTTTATACTTGCGTACTATTGTTTGTACAGATGAACGTGGTACCTTGAGGAGTTTGGAAATTGCTCCCAAGGATGAACCAGACTTGTGGAGGTCTACAATTTTCTTTTCTGAGGTCTTGGCTGATTTCTTTTGATTTTCCCATGATGTCAAACAAAGAGGCACTGAGTTTGAAGGTAGGCCTTGAAATACATGCACAGGTACACCTCCAATTGACTCAAATGATGTCAATTAGCCTATCAGACGCTTCTAAAGCCATGACAATTTTCTGGAATTTTCCAAGCTGTTGAAAGGCAGTCAACTTAGTGTATGTAAACTTCTGACCCACTGGAATTGTGATAGTGAATTATAGTTTATGCATTTTGCCTTTTGCCTTTCTGGAGTTGTCTATATTTTATGGTCTGTACATAGACATGTGAGGTGTCGTAAGTTTGAATAATGGCTGTTTTAGACACATTTGCCACACCGGATTCTATAACCTAACCTACTTTAACTACATGAGAGCTTTCAAGAATGCATGACTTAACTACCTGGTCAAAATAGAAATCCAGATCACTTGTTGCGATGATGATAATGCAGAGCACATCCCGGCAACAACATGCCATTGTTGACACAACAGATATGGGACAAACATTTATTAATGATAATCTACTGTAATATGAAGGTATTGCCATCCTTGTTTTATAAGATGTGGGAATTAATTTGTGAGGATTCCTTCTGCCTTAGCCACATTATTGAATTCTTTACCCCATTTTTGTCAACTGCTGTTCAAATTGTGGCATTGAATTGAAACAGGGTGAAATTCACCAAGGATACCTACCCATGTCTGTTATGTCACGTTCGCTGGAATAAATATCGGACCAAGGCGCAGTGGATGTTGAGTTCCACATAATTGAATAATAAAGTGAAACTTAGCAAAATAAATAAACAATAAACTAACAACGAACCGTGACTACAGAGATGCTACGTGCACTAACTCAAAACAATATCCCATAAACACAGGTGGGAAAAACAGCTACTTAAATATGATCCCCAATTAGAGCCAACGATTACCAGCTGCCTCTAATTGGGAATCATACAAATCACCAACATAGAAAATAAACTAGAACACCACATAGAAATAAATAAACTAGATCACCCCCAGTCACGCCCGGACCCACTTCACCATAGAGAAACAATGGCTCTCTATGGTCAGGGCGTGACATGTAGTTTATTCTGAAGATATGTCCTTTTGTAAGTTGATTACATTACGGCCTGTCAACATTTTCCAGACATTGTCTTTGTCTAATGTCGATACATTCAGTTAAGTTTCATTTCAAACAGTGCCTTTTTACAAGCATGTGCATATGACATCTGTAACCCATGCATAATACTGAACACTGTAGGCCTAGTTCAAGAAAATAGTCAGGTTTTATTTCTGTCTATATCTGCCGGTTCGTTGATAATTATTTTCACTCCTCTGTGTGTGTGTTCCTCTCCTGACCCTGCTGCAGTCTGATACACCTGACACCTTGAGGCTATGTCTGTGCCTATGATAAATAAAGTGTACATATGTTTCCATATAAAATAATTTCATTTTTTAAATTATTGTTAAATGACTAAATGCAATGGGGATTGAAGGTGTTTTGAAGAGATAACAAAGCTGTCAGACAAACAGGATAAGAATGTTTTCCTTTATATCCTGAATGTCAAGTCACCAATAGAAAGTCCCTAAACATGAGAAGACTAGTTTCTGTTTCCCTCACACAAAGGAAAGCTTATACCATTATTCACACAGTTGGTATATCTGGATGAAATCTCACCCAACGCCATACTGTATGGTAGGCATGGAAGCAGAAAAGACTAGTGCCATAGAAAGCCATGCACTTGTTGTATATTGGTGACTAGTTTATCAATGTACCCCCTAATAATGTTAAACCCATCCTGTCTAATCAAGTGTCATCTGAATGCTGAGCAGGGTCCTATTCTCTAAGGTGACACGTTCAATCAGATTGTTGCTGATAGAAACGTAATGTATAGAGTTGACACAGGATTCTATATCCTATTCTAATGACACGAAATCATCTTTCCTACACAATATATTTCTATCTGAACGTCTTGTACCGGTTCAATGTCCTGTACAGGCCCCTGGACGATCCTTTATCTTAACATCACTTCTTCGGGATCGGTGTCCCTTTCATGGGACGGTTAGCATAGGCTAATGCGATTGGCATGAGGTTGTAAGTAACAAGAACATTTCCCAGGACATAGACATATCTGATATTGGCAGAAAGATTCAATTCTTGTTAATCTAATTGCACTACTCAATTTACAGGTGCTATTACAGTGAAAGAATACCATGCTATTGTTTTCGAGAGTGCCCAATTTTGAACATGAAAAGTTATTAATAAACAAATTAGGCACATTTGGGCTGTCTTGATACACAATTTTGAACAGAAATGCAATGTTTCATTGGATCAGTCTAAAAACGTTGCACATACACTACTGCCATCTAGTGGCCAAAATCTAAATTGCACCTGGGCTGGAATAATACATTATGGTCTTTCTCTTGCATTTCAAAGATGATGGTACAAAAAATACAAAAGAACGGTTGGTTTTTTCTTTGTATTATATTTTACCAGATCTATTGTGTTATATTCTCCTACATTCCTTTCACATTTCCACAAACTTCAAAACGTTTCCTTTCAAATGGTACGAAGAATATGCATATCCTTGCTTCAGGCCCTGAGCTACAGTAGTTAGATTTGGGTATGTCATTTTTGGCGAAAATTGATAAGAAGGGGCGGATCCTTAAGTTAACATCATGTGCGGAGAGTCAATTGGGGAAGAACAAAAGGGCTGGAGTGAATTGAGTGACAGTTGCAAGACTCAAGAGTGCACTGGTCCAATCTCTCCCCTTCTTGTGCACTTGTTCACTCCCCCACATGGATTAAAAAGAAATGGACTAAGAATTATGGTGGAAACACCCTCTGGCTCATTCTTATACCAATCCAATGCTTTTAAATCCATGAAGAGTAAAGAGAAGAGTAAAGAACTGGAATGCAGTATTTTGAAACAAGGCATTTGTCCCTGCTTGAGTGGAAGTTTTTAGAATGCAAATCCTGTTGATGAACTACACAAGGCAGATTACATCACAATGTTGACCAACCATTCAAGTCACCCATTTGGGACGGTTAGCGTAGGCTAATGCGATTAGCATGAGGTTGTAAGTAACAAGAAAATTACTTAAAACTGATTTTTGAAAATAAAAGAAACCTTAACCTGACAACAAGTGAGATATTGGCAAAACAAACTAACAGTTAAAACTAAGTAAATATAAATAAACATATCTAGTAAGAACAACGAACTGCAAAATAAGGTACACGTGCTTGTGAATGGTTTGGAATTAGGTTCGATATACACCATACACCCATGTACATCTATAGAGAGTATTTTTTAATAGGTCTATCAAATCTCTATTGATAATGTATGTATATTAATGGCCTATTGACTATAAAGGGTCATAATTGTATAATAAGCACTGATTAAGGATGCGCTTGTGTGACCAACTGGGGTCGAAATCAGGTCTGCGCTAAAAGGTTGGGTTTGCCTGCTGAGCTAAAGGCTAGGCATTACCAATACTTATACAAGTTGTCAGATCACAGGAAGGTTACCCATGCACATGTGATTCACAAACACACACACACACACACACACACACACACACACACACACACACACACACACACACACACACACACACACACACACACACACACATACTATAAGCATCAACAGTCCTGTCTTCAACAATAATGTATAGCTAATATGTCAGTGCACACGCACACAATCACTGTAATAGCCTAAATTCACCGATAGGTGGAGTTAGACCAATAAAGGGATGTGGTTCAAATATCACACAGTACAAGTCTAGGAACAGTTTTTTTTTCTTCGTGTTATTAATAAGTTTTAGAGGTAGGTCAGAGCAAGCTGAACCTGAATCATTCAACACATGAGCAGATATCACCGTTATAGCATCATCAACATGAATGTAATGTCCTTGAGTTGTCTTAATGCGGTAAGTTTGCAGATGTAAGTTAGTATTTTTTATTAGCCCATACTTGACTCAGGACCACATTTTAATTAAAGTAAACGCACCTGATTCAACATTTTTAGACGCCCTCTAGTCCTGTGTACTTTTTTATGAAAGGTGCCCGTGCTCTCTCTCTCATGTGAGGATGGTCCCACTGCGTCGCAAGACGGTTTTTATTTTAATTTTATTGAACCTTTATTCAACTAGGCAAGTCAGTTAAGACCAAATTCTTATTTACATTGATGGCCTACCAAAAGGCGGTTCCGAATTTGTTGTAGAGAACATTGTTTTGTCTACCGTACAGCTCAGTGAGCACAGACACACTGACCAAAGTGTGGTTTGAACCAATTCATAGGATTTTTTTTAGCAACCAGATGTTCAAGAGCATATGACTCGGTTTTTCATATCTCCACATATGCTACAACATTTCAAGGGTGGTGTTTGACGTTATATTCGACCGTTTAAACATGTATTTTATTAATAGGCCGTCATTGTAAATGAGAATTTGTTCTTAACTGACTTGCCTAAATAAATAATGGAAAAAAGAAATGAAAAATGTTACACATCGTATTCTCCTATTGGAAAAGTATGATGTAATGCATTGAACCACCGGTAGGTAGACGTGTGTTAGACCTGAACGCAACC
This sequence comes from Salvelinus namaycush, assembly GCF_016432855.1. Taxonomy (NCBI): domain Eukaryota; kingdom Metazoa; phylum Chordata; class Actinopteri; order Salmoniformes; family Salmonidae; genus Salvelinus; species Salvelinus namaycush. The sequence goes on from NC_052319.1 coordinate 29,575,159, forward strand.
GTGACCGGACTGAATGCTGATTGGATCTCACTAGAGCGGTCAATGCGACCTCGATTGCTGTCCAAACGAAAACACGCCAGATGGCAAAGTAAAATGCGTAATCATTGCCACATTCATTATGCGGGTGGTTTATGTTAATGTGCAGGTATTTGTATATGAGTTTCAGGTAGATTAATTATTCTAGACCAATTGAATTGTCAACCGCACCACTTCTGATTGAACATTGTGCGCTTGCGCGACGATGAGAAGCGAGAAGGATCCCGTTGGCAGTATCCTCCCACGCGCGGACTAGAACGTCTTTACCAGAGACGGAAGAGAAATCGAGACATTTCATAGGTTCCTTTTTTCTGGTTCATATACAGTCAATTACCTAAGTAGACCAGACCCAGCTGCTATCGCATTGTTGCCTATGGGAGAGCCACCCCTTAAGTAGACCGGAACTGTGGCCATTTTTCTCAATTGTAAACGGCCTTTATGGGATATCTTCATTTATCCACCATCTTTGGTCTTTACATTGAGGCGCATGCGTTCCCCGATTTATGTCAAGGCACAAAAGTGGCGCTATATCGTTTCAAGCTCTACTCTGGTAAGAATTTCAGATACTTTTTATTCAAATGTTACGGTTAGTTAGTCAAAGTTTCAGCAACTAGCTATATGTCCACGGGCTCCATTGAGTCCCCTGCTATGCTATAAAGTCAGCATTTGTGACGATTTAGCAGTACATTTTTACCCCGCTTGAGATTTCCTCCCCCTCTCTGCCGTGGCAGGGTACTAGTTATATTGCCTCGGCTCTCTCGTATTGTTTCGCTCGCTCTCTAATGGCGGACGTGAGGCAGTGCTGCTTGCTGACGGAAGGGGGGCACATTTTTGCCCTTGCCTTGTTGAAAATGTTTAGTTACCCCCTCAGGTTTGGATCAGTGTTCTAAAAAGGACATAGTGAGAGTACATATGTTTTTAGGTCTGTCAACTATTTTATTGACACAAACAGGGCAGTTTCTAGATATGTAACAGTATAGCGCCCCCTTTCGGGTGGCAACTGAACGTGTATTTTCTGTGATTGCCCCGGATAGTCTCTGGGGCAACTTTCCAATTAAACGTTTACGTTACACAGGTATCACAAAAACAATACATTTGTTTTGGTTTTCAGACTGTGTTGTGAAAACAAGTAATGTCCACTAAATAATAATGTGTGTTAGCGTCTGAGCCCCCCCCCCCCCCCCCCCCTTCTAGCTAGCTATGTAACGTTAGCCTATCATCACATTGACATTTGAAGCAGGGTTGAGTGGTACTGTAGAAACGTGAATAATACGTTGCTTATGCGACTAAACATCACATGGGTCGCGAATAACTTGTGATATTTTTTTCTGTAATAACAATGGCGCAGTCTCGTTGGCTCGACACCAAGTTCGCCGCTAATCCATTCTGTGGAAGGCCGGGGCAGCAGGGGTGGGAACGGAACTGAACCACGTTTTGTGGTCCTCAAGTTAGCTCACAGACCCCATCTCCCCCGCTCCTCTGTTCGTCAGGGCAGCTTATCGGGTATCAATTAATTATATTTGTCATCGGTCTATTGTCCACCTAAAGTTTTGGAACATTTGCTCTAAGTTTTATGAATAAAAATGATAGCATGGCGGGTTGACATCGTTATCCGGTTGTCTTGAGTGGAGCCGGAGGAGCTGAGGTTTTACCCGGCTTGTGTAGTCAAGGGCATGGCCTGATGGGGAGAGAGGGAGAGCTTTGGGCCAAATGTGGTAGGCTTTTCATGTACTGAGTCACATCATTAGGGAGCATCAACTATTAGTAGCCCCAAACATGGGTCTTGGTGGCAATAAATTATATAAATGATTTGAGTTGCATTCGCAGTCTAGCAGCAGGAATAGAATAGTTTGTAATATGGCATATTCAGGTGTCTGGTAGCTGCTTCACTGTGCATCATGCATCAGTCATAAACAGTGGCTTGAGCGTTATATAATATGACCAAATGGTAATTATGTTGAGCGTAGAAGAGTACCAGGGACCACCCGGGGTATGATGATGGCATGGGCATGTGCTTGTCGTAATTACATCATACCTAAGTCACTCCCCATGATTTAATGGAAATTGTGCCGTTTTAGCTGTATGCTGTGCTGCCAGTTTGCAGATAATGTATGACACTGTGGCCTGTGTACAGTCTGTCTAATGCAGTGCTTCAGTGTTCAGTTCGAATCCCGAATGTCTCTAACCACACCTCTATTATGAGGGTAGAGGCATCATCTGATAAGTCTTGTTGGCAGAACGTTGACTGTCCAAGCTCTTTGCAGGAAGTAGACACGTGAATGAAGACCACATTCACAGTGCTGCACTGCAGTCTGGAGTCTATTTGCTCCTTGCTGTATCAGTATCAGTGACTTGGTTCTAGCACATATCAACATATGGGTTGTTTTGCTATATGCACGTTGTTACTTTTAATGTATAGAACCCACAACAACCATATGGATACTATTTAACACCTGTCCACCCCCCTTCAACCACTATTGCAAAAGTATTGAGCATAGCTGGCAGATTGGCTTTATAAGGATGTGGAGTAGAGCCCCCACTGTCCTATATGACACTTGTAGAAGCCTTTTTTCAAAACATGAATAAACCGATTAGGGATCTTGAACACCACCCCACTTCATTTTCCTGTTGCATTTTCTGTCACATAAGTGTGAGAAGAAGAATTACAGCAGAGAGATTGGTCAGAACTTCTGATTTCATCAAGCATGCAAACAAACAAATCTTGGAATTTAATTTATCAAATGGAAAGGAAACAACTTTTTTCCTGAGTGGAATTAAATGGGATTTTTGTCAACGTGTCACATTAGATTCAACTAGGCTACTTGATTTAGCACCCAATTGGTAACTTTTTAAAAGGACGTGGTCCATATTATCAGATATGCTATTAGCAATAAGCATGATGACCTGTAACCCAACTGAATCAGCATAGTGGCTATAAATAAATAGGCTGAAGCATGGGATTGCCTATCTGCATTTACCCTGTTGGGCTAATCATTAGTAGAGTCCTGCATTGGGTCAGATACCCATGGGTGAGCCACAAAAAAATCACCTGGCGGGTGGAATTAAAACATTCTTTCAACCCTTGGGTTGGCTAGCAGTTTAGAATAATTACATTTTAAATCAAGATAATACACTTTGTTTTAAATGCAGCAGGTTGTTGTTTTGCATTGTGATGCGAATTCTATTCTGTGCAAGGCAGACAAAACATGCTGACCACAACGGTCGTGTCGCGTGTGCGTGCGTTGCCAAATAAATGTACACATACGTGTTATTCAATCATTGCACCCACACTGCTTGCGCGCCTCAGCGATCGTCTGTGTGGCCAGGTGCTACAATAGAAATCGGTTCTATTTGTGATCCTCAATGCGCTGCAAGTCCGCCCTCTCCCATCGCCTCATTGGTTTTTAAGAGCATATACCCACATAGGTGATTGAAAGATGAACTGACATCCACACTCCAGTCGTTGTAGTAATGCACCGTAAAGTTGGTTGCCAACCACCATATAAAGTCCAAAGAAGTAAAAAAGAAGCCTGAGGAAGGAGGAGAGATGACAAAACGGTAAACCGAATTCCTTTCTCATCTGCGGATTTATTGTCGGAGTAGAGGACCTTGTGCATTTCAGGTCAAATAACAACCCAATGTTTATATCCCAGGACAAATTAGCTAGCAACAGCAAGCTAGCTAGCTAAAATGCCATAAATGTTTAATGCTTTTTGACCTGTCCCCAAATTAATATAATTGGGTCAGAGTTTGTTTTGATATTTCAACCTGCGTGTCCTGATCGCTTCTGGTGTGGGTGAACAAAATCAACTTGCGCGTGATGGCGCACACGCTCGTCCGGTTTAGTCAGCATGCTACCAGCCATGCACACATTGAGATGTGGAGCCAGGAACTGTCCCCTATTTGTGTGGTGCTAAAACGTGTCTAATTTGTCCACGCGCAGAGCTTATGTTCCCTCTCCCCACGTGAGAATACGACACATTGCCAAGTTCACTTTCCCTATCCAGAGAAATAAAAAGAAAGGTTATGATAAGGGAATAGTCTGCAACACCATCGTTGAAACATGCTGCGTGAGTAAAATCCCCCGTTTGGAAGGACATTAACGGGGTAGATAAATACACAGCCTGCACAAAGTTTTTGATAATTCAGTTAATTAGCAGTTGTTTATTACATTAATTCAGGCTTTCATTCATTAGACCAAACGCAGGCCATATAAAGTGTAAACCGCTACTGCTGGTAAAAGTTTGAGTGGCCTACTAAATAAATGTAGCCTATTTTTGAAGCCTATATTTGATTCTCTTAACCTCGAGAGGAATATGTATCTCACATAGAACACACAACAAGCCGGCTAGGCAAATAGATAAACTATTCTACTATGGGGTTGTATGATTTTTCGATTCATTACTCATTTTGTTTGCAGAGGAAAAGTAAATGTAGACTGTTCCAGCATCTTCAAAGTGCGCAACGGTATAAATATTTTTCCATATTCTATACTTTCTTTGGGGTGGCGCAGTGCCACAGCTAAATGACTGCAGCGAAAACACTGATGTTTACTAAACTCAGCAAAAAAAGAAACGTCCCTTTTTCAGGACCCCGTCTTTAATAGATAATTCGTAAAAATCCAAATAGCTTCACAGATCTTCATTATCAAGGGTTTAAACACCTGCACAGGATCGGTACATCCGAGCATCACACCTGCGGGACAGGTACAGGATGGCAACAACAACTGCCCGAGTTACACCAGGAACGCACAATCCCTCCGTCAGTACTCAGACTATTCGCAATAGGCTGAGAGAGGCTGGACTGAGGGCTTGTAGGCCTGTTGTAAGGCAGGTCCTCACCAGACATCACCGGCAACAACGTCACCTATGGGCACAAACCCACCGTCGCTGGACCAGACAAAACTGGCAAAAAGTGCTCTTCACTGACGAGTCACGGTTTTGTCTCACCAGGGGTGGGACAGGGATTCGCGTTTATTGTCGAAGGAATGAGCGTTACACCGAGGCCTGTACTCTGGAACGGGATCTATTTGGAGGTGGAGGGTCCGTCATGGTCTGGGGGCGGTGTGTCACAGCATCATCGGACTAAGCTTGTTGTCATTGCAGGCAATCTCAACGCTGTGAGTTACAGGGAAGACATCCTCCTCCCTCATGTGGTACCCTTCCTGCCGGCTCATCCTGACATGACCCTCCAGCATGACAATGCCACCAGCCATACTGCTCGTTCTGTGCGTGATTTCCTGCAAGACAGGAATGTCAGTGTTCTGCCATGGCCAGCGAAGAGCCCGGATCTCAATCCCATTGAGCGCGTATGGGACCTGTTGGATCGGAGGTTGAGGGCTAGGGCCATTCCCCCCAGAAATGTCCGGGAACTTGCAGGTGTCTTGGTGGAAGAGTGGGGTAACATCTCACAGGAAGAACTGGCAAATCTGGTGCAGTCCATGAAGAGGAAATGCTCTGCTGTACTTAATGCAGCGGGTGGCCACACCAGATACTGACTGTTACTTTTTATTTTGACCCCCCCTTTGTTCAGGGACACATTATTAAATTTCTGTTAGTCACTTGTCTGTGGACCTTGTTCAGTTTATGTCTCAGACTCAGTTGTTGAATCTTGTTATGTTCATACAAATATTTATACATGTTAAGTTTGCTGAAAATAATGCTGTTAACAGTGAGAGGACATTTGTTTTTTTGCAGAGTTTATGTTGTCATAACAGAATGGCCATTCAGTTGTGTTCAGCTTTGGTCTTTGGGGGTGTCAATCACAATCATAAAAGGCTGTATAACATGGCTTGACATAAACTTTTTTAGCCACTTGTTCTTCGGGTAAGTAGGACTGATGTTTTTACTTATCCGAAAGCTCAAGTCACTTGTCCAAAAATAAAAATGGTCCGTTACACCATGGGCCAAAAATCTGACTGAAAATTGTGTTGTATGATGCAAGGAACCACTTCAGAAAATAACCTTCATTATTATCACTGTTATTGACACAATGAAAGGCTACTGGTCTCTGATCCCATGTATTATATCTCCTGCCGTTATGGCCTTGAGCAAGGTACTTAACCCCCCACAAAGTAAAATATTGCACTGATAGGCTACTGTACAAAACACATGTGGTCCGTCAACCCTCCATCTGGAGAGCTACTGGGTGTGCAGGCTTTTGATCCATCCTGCTCGTCCTGTTGAGCAGCTGATTTTATTTTATTTTTTTACAATGTGGTGTGTTCGAACAGGGCTGGAGCAAAAGCCTGGACTCTCCAGGAATGTTGGCCACCCTGCAACATTACAATTACAACCAAATATGTTTTTATTAAATAATTCCCCCATTCAATGAATCAGGGATCAAATGAATAAGGTGGGCAAGGTAGTTAATTAAGATGTTTATCTATTTGTAAAGTGAAAATATTCAATGTTCAGGGGAGATCTTGACAGCATAGGAGTTACTTGTCAATCAGGCTATTCAAATAATATTTTTTTACTTGGTCAGAAATACATGGCCAGTATTGAAGAGAGGAGAATCCTAGCCAATTTTGAGCACTTGAGAGACTGTTTTACAACCGGACTAGTATCCACTATTGGTTTCATCAACTGCGTGTTGTCCATTTACAGTTATACAGGAGTGCGGTAGAAAGATATTTTAGGACATCAGACATGACAATGACCTTAATGCATGTTAATAGCTAAATAGTTAACTATAAAGATAACCAGCCAAACTACACTATGTTTTGAATTTGTTGTCTAGTTAGTCGGTTGTATATCTTTGTTTTACCTGCTGCGCAATGTCTCTCTCTCTCTCGCAATTCAATTCAAGGGCTTTATTGGCATGGGAAACATATGTTAACATGGCCAAAGCAAGTGAAGTAGATAATAAACAAAAGTGAAATAAACAGTAAAAATTAACAGTAAACATTACACTCACAGAAGTTCCAAAAGAATAAAGACATTTCAAATGTCATATTATGTCTATATACAGTGTTGTAACGATGTTCAAGGGGGAAATAAATATGGGTTGTATTTACAATGTTGTTTGTTCTTCACTGGTTGCTGTTTTCTTGTGGCAACAGGTCACAAATATTGCTGCTGTGATGGCACACTGGTATTTCACCCAGTAGATATGGGAGTTTATCAAAATTGGGTTTGTTTTCAAATTCTTTGGATTGTGTAATCTGAGGGAAATATGTGTCTCTAATATGGTCATACATTTGGCAGGAGGTTAGGAAATGCAGCTCAGTTTCCACCTAATTTTGTGGGCGGTGTGCACATAGCCTGTCTTCTCTTGAGAGCCAAGTGTGCCTACGGCGGCCTTTCTCAATAGCAAGGCTATGCTCACTGAGTCTGTACATAGTCAAAGTTTTCCTTAAGTTTGGGTCAGTCACAGTGGTCAGGTATTCTGCCACTGTGTACTCTCTGTTTAGGGCCAAATAGCATTCTAGTTTGCTCTGTTTTTTTGTTAATTCTTTCCAATGTGTCAAGTAATTATCTTTTTGTTTTCTCATGATTTGGTTGGGTCTAATTGTGCTGTTGTCCTGGGGCTCTGTGGGGTGTGTTTGTGTTTGTGAACAGAGCCCTAGGACCAGCTTGCTTAGGGGACTCTTCTCCATGTTTATCTCTCTGCAGGTGATGGCTTTGTTATGGAAGATTTGGGAATCGCTTCCTTTTAGGTGGTTGTAGAATTTAACGTCTCTTTTCTGGATTTTGATAATTAGCGGGTATCGGCCTAATTCTGCTCTGCATGCATTATTTGGTGTTTATGTTGTACACTGAGGATATTTTTGCAGAATTCTGCATGCAGTCTCAATTTGGTGTTTGTCCCATTTTGTGAATTCTTGGTTGGTGAGCGGACCCCAGACCTCACAACCATAAAGGGCAATGGGTTCTATAACTGATTCAAGTATTTTTAGCCAGATCCTAATTGGTATGTCAAATTTTATGTTCCTTTTGATGGCATAGAAGGCCCTTCTTGCCTTGTCTCTCAGCTCGTTCACAGCTTTGTGGAAGTTACCTGTGGCGCTGATGTTTAGGCTGAGGTATGTTTTGTTTTTTGTGTGCTCTGGGGCAATGGTGTCTAGATGGAATTTGTATTTATGGTCCTGGCAACTGGACCACAAATACTCTCCTCTGGTAACCTCCCGCTGGCACACACGCAGGTGATGCACACACCATGACTTTTCTAAGATTTTCATTGACCAAAAATTTGCTCAAACTGGGCAAATAACTCGCTAGTAATTATTATCAACAAATGTGCCAACGTGGCTCACTTTGATCTCAAACACATCTCGCGACTGCATGATTGAAAGACTGCTGGTGCCTGCCAATGCAGGCCTATAATAATTATACTCCGATGTGCTCTGCAGAGATTGGGAGAACAGTGAGCAAAACATTGCATCAATTCTGATCCAATTATGATCGGAGTAGCCTATTTGTTTGATATTGTGATTTTGTTTTTGCATGAATTATTTTCTTGTTCATTCAGACAACTTAAATCTGGTGTCCAACATTTTTTTTTACTTGCCCCAGGCAAGCGGACAAACGTTAATATCGAGCCCTGCCGTGGCAACTACAATCAGTTGCAGTCTACAATCATATTTGATATAGTGGACTGGATTATGCACTGCGTATACAAAACATTAAGAACGCCTGCTTTTTCCATGACATAGACTGACCAGAGGAATCCAGGTGAACGCTATGATCCCTTATTGATGTCACTTGTTAAATCCACGTCAATCAGTGTAGATGAAGGGGAGGAGACGGGTTAAAGAAGGATTTTTAAGCCATGAGACAATTGAGAGATGGATTATGTCTTGCCCATTCACCCTCTGAATGGCACAGATACAAAAAATGTAAGTGCCTTTGAAGGGGGAATGGTGGCCAGGCACACCGGTTTGTGTCAAGAACTACAACTCAACAATTTCCCATGTGTATCAGGAATGGTCCACCACCCAAAGGACATCCAGCCAACTTGAAACAACTGTGGGAAGCATTGGAGTCAACATGGGCCAGGAACCCAATGGAACGTTTTCGACACCTTGTGGAGTCCATGCCCCAACGAATTGAAGCTGTTGTGAGGGAAAAAGGGCCGTATGCAACTCAGTATTAGGAAGGTTTTTCCTAATATTTGGTATACTCTGTACATGTACCCAAACTGGAGAATGAATGTAGCCAGGTAGTGCTGCATTTCTCCTCCGGGTTTGGCGCCTAGTGCCTAGTACTGAACGTGACCCTGATGTCTACAGAGTAAAACCAACCTCCATGGTATTCTCCTGATCACTACAGGTCAGTAACCAAAGGTGTTGCGTCTCTTGGCAACAGAGTTGGTAAAGGTGGATTTAGTTCCACCCTCGGAACACGGACGTATGGCTCCTTATAAATATTGATTAATCAGGCGTGCACATCTCCACCTTCCAACATGTGCACAGCCCATGCGGTCTCTGACACAGCCCACACTCCGTGATTTGTAAACAAACCAAACAGCCAGGCTCAGGGAAGCTTAGCTATGGAGCACAGCACTGTTAATGGTAACGTTAGCTACGACATGGTGAATGACCATCCACTCTCCTCCTCCCTCGTCTGCAACGGAATTTAATGATCAAGGATGAATACAGAGTTTAGCAGTAATACTGGAGTTTTACCAGCAAAGCTAGAGGTTAGCTAACCTAGCTACTCCCTGGACCAAAAAAGCTAGCTAGCTAGCTAGCTACTGATAACTATTAGCAACTGTGGATATTTGGTTACAAAGCAGCAGCGCCCCTTGCATTAAGGCGTTAGAAAAATATATATAGTTTATTAGGTACACCCATCTAGTACCTGGTTGGACCCCCTTTGCCCCCAGAACAGCCTGAATTCTTTGGACATGGATTCTGTAAGGTGTTGGAAATGTTCCACAGGGATGTTGGTCCATGCTGATGCGATGGTATCATGAAGTTGCGATGGCATCATGCTGCGAACAGCCCGTTCCATCCAAAGATGCCAAAGATGCTCTATTGGGTTTGGTCAGCAACAATGTTCAGATACGCTATGGCGTTCATTCGTTGCTTAATTGGTATCAAGGGACCTAACATGTGCCAGGAAAACATTCCCCACACCAGTACACCACCACCACCAGCCTGTACCGTTGACACCAGGCAGGATGGGTCCATGGACTCATGCTGCTTATGCCAAATCCTGACTCTGCCGCCAGCATGACGCAACAGGAACCGGGATTCGTCGGCCCAGGCAATGTTTTTCCACTCGTCTATTGTCCAGTGTTGGTGAAGCCGCTTAGCTGATAGGAGTGGAACCCGGTATGGTTGTCTGCTGCAATAGCCCATCCGTGACAAGGATCGAAGAGTTGTGCGTTCCGTGATGCCATTCTGTGCACCACTGTTATACTGTGCCATTATTTTGTATGTTTGTGGCCCGACTGTTAGCTTGCATGATTTTAGTTGGTTATGTAAACATTATTAGAACAGGCATTGAATGATAAACAGAACAAAACGTGGTACCATTCTGTGATATTTTTCAAAAACAATTTCATCCACATCCTCACTTTGTCAATATTACAATATTGCTGCTTGCTCAGCCCCTGTCCTAGGTCTGCATCACACAGCCCGGGAGGACTCAGTCCTGTAAGACACATGAAACACATATAGTCTGGTCCATACATTACCCACTGTGCACATCAACACCTGGGTCAAGCCACCCATGATTGTCCAGTCTTGTTCTTGTCCTGATTCTACTTTACTTGAGTTATGATGTTATTTTCAGTGGCAGGCCTGCACTCTGGACAAACTTCAGTGAGGCTGTTGACTCCTGAAACACAGACACAAAGGTGGAGTTAGTGAATAGTCACATAGTCTGTCAGTCATGGATCAATGTATAGCCTAAGTTCTATGAACTTGACAATGACATACTCAAGCATTCTCTGTGGAGAGGAAGGTGTCTGGCCATTTTACCTTTATTTAACTAGGCAAGTCAGTTAAGAACAAATTCTTATTTACAATGACAGCCTAAGAACAGTGGGTTAACTGCCTTGTTCAGGGGCAGAACAACAGACTTTTACCTTGTCAGCTCAGGGATTCGATTTAGCCACCTTTCGGTTACTGGCCCAACACTCTAATTACTAGGCTACCTGCCGCCCCATGGTTTCACTTCTGTGGCCATGCATAGCAGAGGGGGGTTGGGGATGGGTAGCCTAAGATAAAATGGCACATAGGCAGCAACAATATTAGTTCTCACATTTTGGTTGCTGTTGGAATGTTATTCTGCTAAACACAGAAGTGCAACATTGCGGGATTAACTAATTTCACCAGCTATATACACCCAATCTCTCATCTTTGATAGCAAGCTAGCTTGCTAATTAAAACATAATTATGATTTGTCCTTACAACTTTACCTGAACTGTAGTTTTTATATTACTTTGCAGTATTTTGTGTCACATTGGCCAGCAAGCACACATTCCCTTTGATAGCTATGTTTATTACTGTGGAGACAACTTGCAGTTTTAGAGACAGCTTCGTGTTTTGTAACATGAAAACGGTGTAGTCGCGTTAGTACTGGTAAAGCAGTGATTTACTCTGTGCCTTCAGAAAGTATTCACACCCCTTGAGTTTTTCCACATTTTGTTGTGTTACAGCCTGAATTTAAAATTAGATTTTTTTTTTCTCACTGGCCTACATACAATACCCCATAATGTCAGTGGAATTATGTTTTTTGACATTTTTACAAATTAATGAAAAATGAAAAGCTGAAATGTCAGTGCAATATTTTACTTTGTGGGGGGTCAATAAATATTCAACCCCTTTGTTTTGGCAAGCCTAAATAAGTTCAGGAGTAAAAATTTGCTAAAGTCACATAATAAGTTGCATGGATTCACTCTGTGTGCAATAATAATGTTTAACAATTATATATCTTTTTTGTGTCTTACCCTCTTCTTCTTCCCAATTTTGATCTCGTCTCATCGCTGCAACTCCCCAATGGGTTTGGGAGGCGAAGGTCGAGTCATGCGCCCCCTGAAACATGACCCGCCGAACCGCGCTTCTTAACACCTGCCTGCTTAACCCGGAAGCCAGCCAATTGTGCTCCACCCTATGGGACTCCCGATCACAGCCAGTTGTGATACAGCCCAGGATCGAACCCGGGTCTGTAGTGACACTTCTAGCACTGCAATGTAGTGCCTTAGACCGCTGCCCCACTCGGGAGGCCCCCTAACTAGATTTTTTTAATGACTGCCTAATTTCTGTATCCCACATATACAATTATCTGTAAGGTCCCTCGGTCGAGCAGTGAATTTCAAACACAGATTCAACCACAAAGACCAGGGAGGTTTTCCAATGCCTCGCAAAGAAGGGAATCTATTGGTAGATGGGTAAAAAAAAAACATTGAATATACCTTTGAGCATGGTGAAGTTATTAATTACACTTTTGATGGTGTATCAATACACCCAGTCACTACAAAGATGCAGGCGTCCTTCCTAACTCAGTTGCCGGAGAGGAAGAAAACCTTTCAGGGATTTCACATTGAGGCCAATGGTGATTTTAAATAGTTACAGAGTTTAATGGCTGTGATAGGAGAAAACTGAGGATGGATCAACAACATTGTAGTTACTCCACAATACTAACCTAATTGACAGAGTGAAAAGAAGGAAGCCTGTACAGAATAAAAATCTATCTTTTTAAAGTCACTAAAGTAAAACCGAGAGAAATGTGCTTTATGTCCTGAATACAAAGCGTTATGTTTGGAGCAAATCCAACACAACCCATCACTACCACTCTTGATATTTTCAGGCATGGTGGTGGCTGCATCGTGAAATGATTATGCTTGTCATCGGCAAGAACTAGGGAGGATAGAGCTAAGCACAGGCAAAATCCTAGAGAAAAACCTGGTCCCGTCTGCTTTCCACCAGACACTGGGAGACAAATTCACCTTTCAGCAGGACAATAACCGAAAACACAAATATACACACAAATATTACCTGGGTTTTACCTGAGCTCGTTAATGATTATTTTGTAATCAACTAGGTAGCCTAAACAGAGGTTGGCAGTGTTCCTATTTCTTCACATACATACAGCTTGTACCTGAGATACCTGCACTCAACATGTGTATCATGGACTAGGCTTATGGTAGGTTACTCCTAATAACATGTGCTGTGTTTGTGTAGGTGCAGGACAGGTGGTAGCAGCCTAAATGATGGATGGGGAATTGGAGCCCAAGCCTGGGGTAGTGGAGGGGAGCACAACCCCAGCCCCAGAAGAGGAACCCATGGACACAGACACCACTCGCTCCTCAGAGAAAACCACACCCCCCACTGGATCCCGGGCTCCCGTCACCACGGTAACAGAGGAACCCTCCAGGGTTCCGGAGAACAATGATGATGATGTGGTGCTGGTGGAAGAGGCCCCATCTCCCTCAGGGAAACAGCCCCCCACCCCCTCTGCTACTCCTCCTTCCCATGCTGGCACCCCCGCAGACTACACTGAGCCACGCCCCTCAGAAACCACAGCAACGGTAAACACGACAACCGCCGCAGCAGCAGCCCCCTTAAAAAAAAACAGTCCACCTGCCACCTCATCAGCACCATCCACAGAGCCCATCGTCATTGACGATGAGGAGGATCCCGGGCACAGAGGCTCTTCTTTACTGGCCACAGCCGGAGGCCCCTCCTCTTCGTACAGTGGAGGTATCCTGAGCAGCACGGAGCCGGACTCTGAGATAAAGATTGGCAACGTCACAACGCTGGGGCCCTCTGCCGTCGCCACGGCAGCTACAGCAGCCGAGTCAGTGGCAGAGCCTGAGAGGGACATGAACCTGATGATCACCAGTGTGACGTCACTGCAAGGCGGGGTGGGGGTCGGTGGGTCGGGTGTAGTGGAGAAGGGCTTGCAGATTAGCAGCACCTTCAGTCTGAACCCTGAGGCCCGGAGCTCCATCAGCACTACCAGGCCCCCGGCCACTTTCAACCCTGGCAGAGTCAGCAACACCTCCACCACTAGCCAGCCTGTACAGAACGGAGACACAGGAACCCACCAGAGGCCTGGTAGTAAACACAAACTCATATGGTTTTAACACTATTGTGCTGAACCATTCTATGCTGGCTTACAGCTTCTTTTCACATTGCACCTGTTACGTTGTTTCTTCAGGTCTGCTAAACTTTGTTTGTTTGTGTTTATTCTCCACAGATTCGTGGATATCCCAGTCGGCCTCGTTCCCACGGAACCAGAAACAGACGGGGGTGGACTCTCCGTCACCAACCGCCTCTCTGCCCAAACCGCCCGGGCCCTCCCCCTCTGGCTCCCAGAACCCCCCTCGCACTGTCAAGGTGACCTGCGCCAATTGTAAGAAGCCTCTGAAGAAAGGCCAGACGGCCTACCAGCGGAAAGGATCCACTCACCTGTTCTGTTCCACCACCTGCCTTTCTGCCTTCTCACACAAGCCCACCCCCAAGAAGAGCTGCACCATGTGCAAAAAGTAAGAAGAAGTGTCACTGTGTGTGTGTTGATATATCTAATTTTCTACTTTATTTCTAGTGTGTGTTAACGTGTGTCTTCCAGGGACATCACTACAATGAAGGGCACGATAGTGGCACAGGTGGACTCCAGTGAGTCGTTCCAGGAGTTCTGCAGTACAGGCTGTCTGGGAGCCTACGAGAACAAACAGAACCCACCCAAGTCTTCTCTCAAAACCAAGTGCACTGTGTGCGGAAAGCTCACTGAGGTCAGTGCAACACACTACACCAGGGATGGGCAACTTTGATGGGAGTGGGGGCCACAAAAAATCTGCGTACCCACATGTGCGTACCCCCCCACCACATTGCGAGCAAAACATTTTAGCGGCCCCTCTCTTTAGAGTTAATATGATATCTGAGTGAGACTGACTAACAAAATGAATGGGGTCCCCGGGCCGGGAATTTGACCATGATTACTTAGATTAGGGATGGGCAAATTTGATGGGGGCGGGGGCCACAAAAAATCTGAACTCATTATTAGGGGCCGCAGTGGCTCTTAAAAGTTTCTACCCCCAAGCCATAAGACTCCTGAACAGCTAATCAAATGGCTACCTGGACTATTAGCATTGTCCCCCCCATTTTTACGCTGCTGCTACTCTCTGTTTATTATCCATGCATAGTCACTTACCTCTACAACTTACCATAATTACCTCAACTAGGGTTTTCGTGCGGTAGCAGGGTTTTCATTAGCCGGTAATAGCTGGCTTTTGGCCGATTTAAATTTTTTTTTTTTATATAATAATAAAGAATGTATGAAAATCCAATAAATTAACTTGGCGCCAACCAATTGTCTGGGAGAAGAATAAAACATTTAGAAAACATATACTTAATTGTTTGAAATCTGAATGTTATTATATATATTATAAGGTATGTCTTACCTTGCTTCAAAGTAGCATAGCCAAAATCAGACCATATCCGAGGAGGAAATTATTTTATATCAACTTTCTTTCATTGTCCTGTAGCTGAAGGCACAATCCTAGTCATATTAGCAATCAATGCTAGTTGTTGCATATTAGATCTCCCCTCTTTAAAATGTTCTAACGGATTGCATGTGCAGTGCCCTTTTGACACAGTGTGCCAGTGGCCATCGGAGGTGAGCATTTTCCCACTGAGTCGGTTACGATGCCGAACTGCAGTCAGACATCTGTGACATTGTGTTGTGTGACAAAACTGCACATTTTAGAGTGGCCTTTTATTGTCCCCTGTGTAATAAGCATTATGTTTAATCAGCTTATTGATATGCCACACCTGTCAGCTGGATGGATTATATTGGCAAAGGAGAAATGCTCACTAACAGGGATGTAAACAAATTTGTACACCACATTTTAGAAAAAATAAGCTTTTAAAGCACATGGAACATTTCTGGGATCTTTTATTTCAACTCATGAAACATGGGACCAACACATCAAATCAAAACACATTTTATTTGTCACATGCGCCGAATACAACCTTACAGTTATATGCTTACTTACAAGCCCTAAACCAACAATGCAGTAAAAAAAGAAAAGTGCTAAGAAAGTATTGACTAAAATAAACTGAAGTAAAAAAATAAATAAAATAAAAGATAAATAAATAATAATTAAGGAGCAACAATAAAATAACAGTAGTGAGGCTATGTACAGGGGTTGCCTGTACAGAGTCAATGTGCACAGGTTAGTTGAGGTAATTATGGTAAGTTGTAGAGGTAAGTGACTATGCATGGATAATAAACAGAGAGTAGCAGCAGCGTAAAAATGGGGGGGATAATGCTAATAGTCCAGGTAGCCATTTGATTAGCTGTTCAGGAGTCTTATGGCTTGGGGGTAGAAACTTTTAAGAAACCTTTTGGACCTAGACTTGGCACTCCGGTACCGCTTACCGTGCGGTAACAGAGAGAACAATCTATGACTGGGGTGGCTGGAGTCTTTGTCCATTTTTAGGGCCTTCCTCTGACACCGCCTGGTATAGAGGTCCTGGATGGCAGGAAACTTGGCCCCAGTGATGTACTGGGCCGTATGCACTACCCCCTGTAGTGCCTTGCGGTCCGAGGCCGAGCAGTTGCCATACCAGGCGGTGATGCAACCAGTCAGGATGCTCTCGATGGTTCAGCTGTAGAACTTTTTGAGGATCTGAGGACCCATGCCAAATCTTTTCAGTCTCCTGAGGGGGAATAGGCATTGTCGTGCCCTCTTCACAACTGTCTTGGTGTGTTTGGACCATGATAGTTTGTTGGTGATGTGGACACCAAGGAACTTAAAGCTCTCAACCTGCTCCACTACAGCCCTGTTGATGAAAATGGGGGCGTGCTTGGTCCTCCTTTTCCTGTAGTCCATGTTGAGTTTATATTTTTGTTCAGTGTATATGTAATTAAAAGTCTCATTAAAGTTTGGCTACATTTTCTGGCAACTCCCTCCTGTCAGCACCGGTTTGGACATTACAAACTGTAGCCAATACACATAGGCTATCACCTAGACTTTGACATGTAGGCAAATTATTTATGTACATTTACATCCACTTTTATGTTTTTCTAAACAGAATAGCTTGTGGTTTTCAAATCAATTGAATTGGCTATTTTGGTTAATGGCCTTGGTACCCTAGCAGATGGCCATGGTGCCCTAGCAGATGGCCTTGGTGCCCTAGCAGATGGCCTTGGTGCCGTAGCAGATGGCCATGGTGCCCTAGCAGATGGCCTTGGTGCGCTGGCAGATTGGGCACCTCTTGAAGGCCAAATGGCCTTGCCCCTAAAATCACGAAATTCCAGGCCTGCCCCTAAGTGAAATGTTGTTTCTCAACCGATACCCCTACCGTATCTTTAGTGGTTTACAGCACACAGCGCTTCACACTGTTTGACTGGAAGAAAGATGTGTGCTGGCAGCTGAAAATAACTTTTTTGTGATCAATGATTTTTTTTTTAATGTATTCTTGTGTCATTTGGAAAATTTTCCATATCCGTTATAATACTCGTTTTGTCGGTGTACTCGGCACACTCCTAAGAAAAACTACTGATGCACAACCAAATGTTGAAATTGCACCTTGTGTATTCTACTATTCTAACTCTCAACAGTAAGTTGAGACACTGACTGAGTAACTAAAAATAAAAAATACACATTTTTTGAAGGGGTGGAAATTGATCCACAGGCCTAAAAAAGGGGGCCCATCAATGTCTTAGATCAAAAGAAGTGGGTAGGGGTCGATTTGGACAGAGTATATTCCACTCACTCTCCCTCCAACATGGCTGCCGACGGCACAGTTTCTCAGCCACTGTGTCTGTCCAAGCCTTGAGCCTGGTGTCCATGGTTACTGCATGGAAAACAGTTGGCATCAAAATGGAGGGTGGTTCCCATCTGACCATGGAACAGTTTATAAACAACCACAACAACATCAGCCACCCACCAGCTAGAATCTCACACCGATCTCACCCATTGCCTGTGTATTCATTCAATATGATTGAATTTTCACACGTTATTATAAATCATTCTTTCTATTCCTTTTCCTCATATCAGATCCGCCATGAGGTGAGCTTCAAGACGGTCACCCATAAAATATGCAGCGATGCCTGTTTCAACCGTTACCGCATGGCCAACGGGCTCATCGTGAACTGCTGTGAGCAGTGTGGTGAATACCTGCCCAGCCGCGCCACTGCCAACCACTTTCTCATCATCGACGGCAAGCAGAAACGCTTCTGCTGCCAGAACTGTATGCAGGATTACAAGCAGATAACAGTGAGTCAGAACTGTATCAGGGATTACAAGCTGGTAACCGCTAGAATGTATCAGGGATTACAAGCAGGTAACCGCTAGAATGTATCAGGGATTACAAGCAGGTAACCGCTAGAATGTATCAGGGATTACAAGCACATAACAGCCAGTCAGAACTGTATCAGGGATTACAAGCAGGTAACAGCCAGTCAGAACTGTATCCGGGATTACAAACAGGTAACAGCCAGTCAGAAATGTATCAGGGATTACAAGCAGGTAACAGCCAGTCAGAACTGTATCAGGGATTACAAACAGGTAACAGCCAGTCAGAACTGTATCCGGGATTACAAGCAGGTAACAGCCAGTCAGAAGTGTATCAGGGATTACAAGCAGGTAACCGCTAGAATGTATCAGGGATTACATAACTGACAGTCAGAAGTATATCAGGGATTACAAGCAGGTAACCGCTAGAATGTATCAGGGATTACAAGCACATAACAGCCAGTCAGAACTGTATCAGGGATTACAAGCAGGTAACCGCTAGAATGTATCCGGGATTACAAGCAGGTAACAGCCAGTCAGAAGTGTATCAGGGATTACAAGCAGGTAACAGCCAGTCAGAACTGTATCAGGGATTACAAGCGGGTAACAACCAGTCAGAACTGTATGCGGGATTACAAACAGGTAACTGCTAAAATGTATCAGGGATTACAAGCACATAACAGACGGTCAGAAGTGTTTCAGGGATTACAAGCAGGTAACAGCCAGTCAGAACTGTATCAGGGATTACAAGCAGGTAATAGATAGAATATGTCAGGGACTACAAGCACATAACAGAGTCAGAAATTTAGAAATGCTGATGATCCAGATACTCAAATAGCCTAAAGATGGCCAGTTTTATTGCTTCTTTTATCAGGACAACAGTTTTCAGCTCTGCTAACATAATTGCAAAAGGGTTTTCTAATGATCAATTAGCCTTTTAAAATGATCAACTTGGATTAGCTAACACAACGTGCCATTGGAACACAGGAGTGATGGTTGCTGATAATGGGCCTCTGTACGCCTATGTAGATATTCCATAAAAAATCTGCTGTTTCCAGTTACAATAGTCATTTACAACATTAACAATGTCTACACTGTATTTCTGATCAATTTTGCTGTTATTTTAATGGACCAAAAAATTGCTTTTCTTTCAAAAACAAGGACATTTTTAAGTGACCCCAAACTTTTGAACAGTAGTGTATATATATGTTTTATCCATCTACACACAATACCCCATAATGACAAAGTGAAAACATGCTTAATATTTTTTTTTGCAAATGTATTGAAGATGAAATACAGAAATATCTCATTTACATAAGTATTCACACCCCTGAGTCAATACTTTGTAGAAGCACCTTTGGTGGTGATTACAGCTGTGAGTCTTTCTGGGTAAGTCTCTTAAGACCTTTCAAAACCTGGAATGTGCAACATTTGCCCATTATTCTTTTCAAAATTCTTCAAGCTCTGTCAAATTGGTTGTTGATCATTGCTCAACAACCATTTTTAGGTTTTGACATATATTTCAAAGTAGATTTAAGAGTCAACTCTAACTTGGCCACTCAGGAACATTCACTGTCTTCTTGGTAAGCAACTCCAGTGTAGATTTGTCCTTGTGTTTTAGGTTATTGTCCTGCTGAAAGGTGAATTCATCTCCCAGTGTCTGGCGGAAAACAGACTGAACCAGGTTTTCCTCTAGGATTTTGCCTGTGCTGAGCTCCATTCCTTTAATTTTTTATTCTGAAAATCTACCCAGTCCTAAACGATGACAAGCATACCCATAAGATGATGCAGTCACCACTATGCTTGACAATATGGAGAGTGGTACTCAGTAATGTGTTGTATTGGATTTGCCCCAAACATAACACTTTGTATTCAGGACAAAAAGTGAATTGCTTTGTCATGTTTTTTTTGCAGTATTACTTTAGTGCCTTATTGCAAACAGGATGTATGTTTTGGAATATTTTTATTCTGTACAGGCTTCCTTCATTCATTCTGTCAATTAGATCAGTTTCGTGGCGTAACTACGATGTTGTTGGTCCATCCTCAGTTTTCTCCTATCACAGCCGTTGAACTCTGTAACTGTTTTAAAGTCACAATTGGCCTCATGGTGAAATCCCTGAGCGGTTTCCCTCCTATCCAGCAACTAAGTTAGGAAGGACACCTGCCACTTTGTAGTGACTGGGTGTATTGATAAATCATCCAAAGTGTAATGAATAACTTCACCATGCTCAAAGGAATATTCAATATCTTTTTTTTCTCTTTTTTTTTTTGCCCATCTACCAATAGGTGCCCTTTTTTGCAAGACATTGGAAAATCTCCCTGGTCTTTGTGGTTGAATCTGTGTTTGAAATTCACTGCTCGACTGAGGGACCTTACAGATAATTGTATGTCAAAAATCATGTTTAACACTATTATTTGCACACAGAGTGAGTCCATGCAATTTATTATGTGGCTTGTTAAGTTAATTATTAATTTGACATTATGGGGTATTGTATATAGGCCAGTGACCACAACATCTCAATTTAATCCATTTAAAATTCAGGCTGGAACACAACAAAATGTGGAAAAATTCAAGGGGTATGAATACTTTCTGAAGGCAATGTGTTTGTATTCCCTCATTCCTCTAGCCCCACTCTAAAATGACAATGTGTACTGGCTGTAGTGCCATGGTCAGGTCTAGTGAAGTCACTCACTGCATCGGGGCCAGCGGCACCATGGAACCATACTGCTCCACAGCCTGCATGAACAAGACCAAGATCGCCAGACCCACTACCACTGTCCTCGGTTAGTATTTGTTTATACCTCACCATCAGTGCATCACTGTCCTCAATTTTCACTTTTTTACTTGGAATATAGTTTAACTTTCTGAATTGAACCCTGTCTCACACATTTACATGTTAGTCATTTAGCAAGCACTTATCCAGAGTGACTTACAGGAGCAATTAGGGTTAAGTGCTCAAAGGAACATTGACTAATTTTTCACCTAGTCTGCTCAGGGATTTGAACCAGCAACTTTTCAGTTGCTGGCCCAACGCTCTTAACCGCTAGGCTACCTGCCACATATTAGTGCACTGCCACTCTCACTCTCCAGTGAGCCCACATCTTACGTCATTCACACTGACTGTTGGTGTGGTTTCTTTGATGTGTGGGATGTGGTATATGTGGTAGTTGAAGTTGTATCATTTTCTTCTGTGTACATATGCGTTGGTGTGTGGGTGCAGTACAGCAAGTACAATTATAAAGGTGCTGGTACTTACAGTACCTACATTTGATCATACCGTGTGTAGGAAGGTTATGTGTCAAGGGGTGTTTTTGTTCCTTTGCAGACTCGGAGCCCACATGCCACTTCTGTAAGAAGACATCGTTACCTCAGTACCAGGCCACGCTGCTTGAGGGGAATGTCCTAAACTTCTGCAGCTCAATGTGTGTTACCAAGTTTCAGGTGTGTACTGACTCCTTTCTTTCTTTAAAAAAATATCACCTTGTTAACCAGGACAAAACATTTGAATAAGAATTATTAAAGCCTACTGACAGTTAGGTTTCACGTTAGAATGAACATGTCTAGCCTCCCGGGTGGCGGATGGCTTCCGGGTTAAGCAGGCATTGTGTCAAGAAGCAGTACAGCTTGGCGGGGTCGTGTTTCAGGGGATGCACGGCTCACGAACCTCGCCTCTCCCAAGTCCGTACGGGAGTGCAGCAATGAGACAAGACTACCAATTGGATACCACAAAATTGGGGAGAAAAATAAGTAAAAATGTTTTTAAAATTAGAAAGAACATGTCTAGTGCAGTGCAACTAAACAATTAAAAAGTCCCTCACTTTCTGGTTACCTTATCTAGTTTCCTGCAGCTCAAGGAAATGTTTCTTTCTCTCTCTTCAGAATGCAAACATTCAAACAGTAACCAATGGACAGGCTCCCCTGTCTACAACGAACCACAACATCCAGCTCAAATGTAATTACTGTCGTGGAGCATTCAGCCTGAAGCCTGAAACCCTGGAGTGGGAGGTACATTCACTTTGTGGTCATGAACTTGGTTTATATAACACAATTATATTATAGTTTTAGTTTGAGGTTTTTTTTCTTCAGAAAATTGATCATTAAAGTTAATTGTACACCTTTTCTGTCGAAGTCTGTGAGTGTACATGCTCAACCTCTCCCTCTGTGTCCAGGATATATATCAAGTGGTCAAGCCTCAATTAAATATGCAGGAGCATTCAACATTGTGTGGGTATGTATTTCCCCCCAGGATAAAGTGTACCAGTTCTGCAGTAAGATATGTTGTGAGGACTACAAGAAGCTGCACTGCATCGTCACCTTCTGCGAGTACTGCCAGGAGGAGAAGACGCTCCACGAGACGGTCAAGTTTTCTGGGGTCAAGAGGCCCTTCTGCAGCGAAGGTCTGACAATGCCCTCACTCCCCTAATCTGTGTCCTTGTCAGCTAGTCTGTTTTGATTGGGAGAGTGAGAGAACCCAGAGTGAATAATTGTAACGGCTGTTGGAAGGAGAGGACCAAGGTGCAGGCTGGTACGTGTCCATATTTAGTAAATGAACACTGAAATAACAAAGAATAACGACCGAAACAGTTCTGGCTGGTGTAGACACACAACAGGAAACAA
The DNA here is from genome assembly GCF_016432855.1 of Salvelinus namaycush. Classification (NCBI taxonomy): domain Eukaryota; kingdom Metazoa; phylum Chordata; class Actinopteri; order Salmoniformes; family Salmonidae; genus Salvelinus; species Salvelinus namaycush. The sequence continues at coordinate 29,598,011 of NC_052319.1, forward strand.
CAACCCACAAAACACAGGTGGGATGAGGCTACCTAAGTATGGTTCTCAATCAGAGACAACGATAGACAGCTGCCTCTGATTGAGAACCACACTCGGCCAAACACATAGAAATATAAAACATAGAACAAAACATAGAATGCCCACCCCAACTCACTTCCTGACCAAACCAAAAATAGAGCCATAACAAAGGAACTAAGGTCAGGGCGTGACAATAATACTTGTCCTCATCCCATATTTCTACATGTCCCTGACATGTTCTGCCACTAGCCTGGGCACTTTAGCCTAGTGCTGGGCGATATATCGAAGGAATTCGATTCATTCTCATTTATGTTTTTTTTGCGTGATGTTCCAAATGCCTATATCACAAGAATCAAGTTTTGTTGTATTTTTCGTTTTATGTCCGCTTGTTCTCATTTTGTGTCTCTGGTCTTGTCTCCTTCTCTCCTTCTGTGCTGCACGCACCTTCCCATTTACACCAGAGATCTGTATATAATGATGAGATGCTCATGCTTCTGTCCTAACAATGGCAGTCGTTGTCCCAAAGGCGGGAAGGCAAGCGACAAGATTAGGTCCAAAATAAGACCATAGAAACTCATTGGGCTTATTTTAGAAAGATTTTAGCGAGAGTGAAACATCTCGCTTTGCCTCTTCCTTTAGTTTACACAAACACACCAAGCCCCTCCCCCTGCTTCTCACAACAACAAAGATGAGAGATCACTTCTTCCTCTCTGGCAAGTGGTTTCAACTCGCTATTTGTATTTGAGGTTTTGGTCCAACAGAATGGGTCATATGGAGACTGAAACACATTGAGACATTATTTTACTGTAATAGAGGAGAAGTTAACCTTTCTAATGATTCAGATTGAGCGCAGAGCAGACACTACTAAAACGAGAGTATCAATGAACATTGATTCAGATTGAGCGCAGAGCAGACACTACTAAAACGAGAGTATCAATGAACATTGATTCAGATTGAGCGCAGAGCAGACACTACTAAAACGAGAGTATCAATGAACATTGGTTCAGATTGAGCGCAGAGCAGACACTACTAAAACGAGAGTATCAATGAACATTGATTCAGATTGAGCGCAGAGCAGACACTACTAAAACGAGAGTATCAATGAACATTGATTCAGATTGAGCGCAGAGCAGACACTACTAAAACGAGAGTATCAATGAACATTGATTCAGATTGAGCGCAGAGCAGACACTACTAAAACGAGAGTATCAATGAACATTGATTCAGATTGAGCGCAGAGCAGACACTACTAAAACGAGAGTATCAATGAACATTGATTCAGATTGAGCGCAGAGCAGACACTACTAAAACGAGAGTATCAATGAACAATGATTCAGATTGAGCGCAGAGCAGACACTACTAAAACGAGAGTATCAATGAACATTGATTCAGATTGAGCGCAGAGCAGACACTACTAAAACGAGAGTATCAATGAACATTGATTCAGATTGAGCGCAGAGCAGACACTACTAAAACGAGAGTATCAATGAACATTGATTCAGATTGAGCGCAGAGCAGACACTACTAAAACGAGAGTATCAATGAATAATGATTCAGATTGAGCGCAGAGCAGACACTACTAAAACGAGAGTATCAATGAACATTGATTCAGATTGAGCGCAGAGCAGACACTACTAAAACGAGAGTATCAATGAACATTGATTCAGATTGAGCGCAGAGCAGACACTACTAAAACGAGAGTATCAATGAACATTGATTCAGATTGAGCGCAGAGCAGACACTACTAAAACGAGAGTATCAATGAACATTGATTCAGATTGAGCGCAGAGCAGACACTACTAAAACGAGAGTATCAATGAACATTGATTCAGATTGAGCGCAGAGCAGACACTACTAAAACGAGAGTATCAATGAACATTGACTCTGGAAAAGGAATGCTAAGGTTGTCGCGCGTGGCATTGTGGTACCAAGTACTGCTAGCAGCATTTTAGCCGAAGACTGTTATACTAGCTGTCTAGTCTGTGTTTTACAAATGTGCAATAAGCATAAAACACAATCATATAAAGAATTGTCACTCATTCTCATTCTGAGAAATAAGGCAGGCCACTAGATTTCAACATCTGAACAAAGTGGACATGCTTACAGTTGAAGATGAACAGAAGGGTGTGTTCATAACCATTCAACTGTACTACCCTGTTAGCTAGCAAATAGATCCAAGTTGGCTAAACTTGAAATATAAAGATTAGATGGCTACTCACTAGCATGCGGGCTTGTGCTTGAGAGATTGTTTGAGATCTGGGTTCATTTTCTATAGTTTAATGCCTGCCAGAAGTGAATGTGCATTATGCATGGTTCTGGTTAAATTTGTAATAAAAATTGCATTTTAATGGACAGACTTGAAAGCCAAATCAGTGATTATTGCAAAAAAGCAGGTTGATCTATTTTGATAAAATAATTACATTATTAGTAAAAATCTGTCGTTCTGCCCCTGAACAAGGCAGTTAACCCACTGTTCCTAGACCGTCATTGAAAAGAAGAATTTGTTCTTAACTGACTTGCCTAGTTAAATAAAGGTTCAATAAAAAATGAGTGGGTCTTATGGTTGTGGAAGACTTATATTCAGCCTAGATATAACTTCACAAGACCTGAATTCATTAGATTATTGCTGACTGTTTTTAATGCAGTGGATTTGACCTTTAATTGTACAACAAAGCTTATTTAGAGCATTTAAAAAAAAAAAAAAATGTGTGTGTATACATATATAATATCGTGAATTGCCCAGAAGTTCGGGGGGGTGGGGGAATATATTTTCAGGCCGTATTGCCCAGCCCTACTTTACCCAGACAACACATGAGTTGAGCTACAGTATGTTTATCACTTGAGCATTGACATTGTATAACCTCTAAACGTTGTTTTCCCTATTTCCCCTCAGGTTGTAAGCTGCTGTTCAAGCAGGACTTTGCCAAGCGGCTGGGTCTGAAGTGTGTCACCTGTAACTACTGCACTCAGCTGTGTAAGAGAGGAGTGACCAGGCAGTTGGCTGGGGTGTCCAGGGACTTCTGCAGTGAAACCTGCGCCAAGAAGTTCCACGAGTGGTACTACAAGGTCAGAGCGCGTACCTAAATCAGTCTCACAATGAAAAATCATATTTCTCAAAATTGTGCGTCCAGGAGGGGATTTGTGTGTTTCCTGTTATGTCCACCAGGCGGCGCGCTGTGACTGCTGTAAGGTGCAAGGGAACCTGACTGAGTCGGTGCAGTGGAGAGCAGAGATGAAGCACTTCTGTGACCAGCAGTGTCTCCTCCGCTTTTACTGCCAGCAGAACGAACCCAACCTGGCAACGCAGAAGGGCCCAGAGAACACCAGACTTGGTACTAATTTGTGTGCATTTAGACTTTTTAAAAACAAGTGCATCTGTGCGGTTGACTTACTGAACCATGTTTTCTATTGACAGGATTTGGAATACAAACTGAGGCAACCAACATTGCGGTGAGAAAAAGTACTTAATGTTACAACCCTATAATCGTTACAGCACAGCTGACTGTAAAGTAAAGAATATTATTCTCCTTCTTTAACAAGTATCATCTGTTATCCTTGTATCATCTGTTATCTACTAGATGTTGAGTCAGCCGTACACCGGTGGAGGGATCCTAAAGGATGTGAAGAATAAAGCTGTACTCTGCAAGCCTCTCACTATGACCAAGGCCACCTACTGCAAACCACACATGCAGAGCAAGCTCCTACAGACAGGTAGACACCTCAATATTACTGTTTGGGAAATTGAAGGTCAAACTGTGCGACACATTATGTCTCTCACGAAATAGTATGTCCTTGGTTTGACCTTTTGATCTGTGTGTCTGTCTCCAGATGAGGATGACTGGGTGAAGAGGGAGTACATTCCCGTGCCCATCCCTGTACCTGTGTTCATCCCAGTCCCCATGAACCTCTACGCCCAGATCACACCCATTCCCATCACACTACCCGTCCCGGTAAGAAACACCCTGGGCTCCATGGAACCAATGGAATAGTCCCAAAAGTACAAATCCGGAATAATTTTATGCAGAAGTGTGTCCGATGATTAGAACTCTATTGCTGTTCACATCTTGAAACTCTGTGATTGTGTATTTTGTAAATATGAGGACAACCATGGATAAGGTGGAGTGGATATTTACTCTCGAATGAGTCTTTCAAGTATTTAACACATAAACAGTCCCTAACCAGCCAGTGGTCCCTGTCTCTCCCTCCTACCCCAGGTTCCAGTGCCAGTGTTCCTACCCACCACACTGCAGGGCACAGAGCAGATTGTCCAGACCATCAACAAGCTGAATGCCAAAGTCCCCACTGACCCCCATGAGGCGGACCTCTCCATGGCTGAGATGATTGCAGAGGACCAGAAGCCAGGTACACACACACACACAGAAAGAAAGAAAGCCGGGTACCGACTTAATATATTCCATTTAGCAAACTCTGCGACTTAGAATCATGCGTGACCACATTTTGCTTATGGGTGGTCCCAGGAATCGAATCAACTACCCTGGCGTTACAAGCACCATGCTCTACCAACTGAGCTACAAAGGACTTCACATCTACAGTTCCAAAAGTGCAAACTCAAAACTAAATCAAGCGTGACTCAAATACTTTTAAGCGTGTCCAATGATTAGAACTCTATTGCTGTTCACATCCTGAAACTCTGTGATTGGTATTTTGTTATATGAGGACATGAAACAAACCATGGCGCTTCTTTATCCATGGCTACCGGTATGCATCTTTGTCTAGCTGAATGGGATGTAACTCTCTGCCTCATCACTGCAAGCAGCCACAGATGAAATGTTGATTGTTGTGTTGTGTGACTGTTTCAGATGTGAAGGTGAAGAGGGAGCGAGGAGAGGGGGGGGGCAGGTCCAGCAGCAGCAGTTCCAGTAACAGCAGCTCTGAATCGGAGGCTGAGGAGGAGAAGTATGAACCAGATCTGGACCTGGAGAACGACTTTCCTCAAGGTACGACTACTGAGCAACATTTGACCACCCTGACACTGTGAGACACTTCTAGTCCTGTCGTCTATTGTGGAAAAGGATATTATTTGACTGCTCTCTGTCTCTCAGTACAGTGGAAAGGTGCTAAACAATATCACCAGGTGACATGGGTGTGTTTTTTTATATTATGGCATATCGGACAAAGGGATTTATTTAGGTGTATTTATAATCAGAAGGGTATTCAGAAGGCCAGGTGTAGAATTACATTAAAATACCTAGATAATACAGGAATACAATAATAATACAATAAAGAACCTAGCTAAGACAGGAATACAATAATACAATAAAGAACCTAGCTAATACAGGAATACAATAATACAATAAAGAACCTCGCTAATACAATAATAATACAATAAAGAACCTTGCTAATACATGAATAATACAATAAAGAACCTAGCTAATACAGGAATACAATAATAATACATTAAATAATCTAGCTAATACAGGAGTACAATAATAATACAATAAATAATCTAGCTAATACAGGAGTACAATAATAATACATTAAAGAACCTAGCTAATACAGGAATACAATAATACAATAAAGAACCTAGCTAATACAGGAATACAATTATAATACAATAGAGAACCTAGCTAATACAGGAATACAATAAAGAACCTAGCTAACACAGGAAAACAATTATAATACAATAGAGAACCTAGCTAATACAGGAATACAATAATAATACAATAAATAATCTAGCTAGTACAGGAGTACAATTATAATACAATAGAGAACCTAGCTAATACAGGAATACAATAATAATACAATAAATAATCTAGCTAGTACAGGAGTACAATAATAATACATTAAAGAACCTAGCTAATACAGGAATACAATTACGAACCTAGCTAATACAGGAATACAATAAAGAACCTAGCTAATACAGGGATACAATAAAGAACCTAGCTAGTACAGGAATACAATAATAATACAATAAAGTACCTAGCTAATACAGAAATACAATAATAATACAATAAAGAACCTAGCTAATACAGGAATACAATAATAATAATACAATAAATAATTAGCTAATACAGGAGTACAATAATAATACATTAAAGAACCTAGCTAATACAGGAATAAAATAACGAACCTAGCTAATACAGGAATACAATAAAGTACCTAGCTAATACAGGAATACAACAGGAATACAATAAAGAACCTAGCTGATACAGGAATACAATAGAGCACCTAGCTAATACAGGAATACAATAATAATACAATAGAGAAGCTAGCTAATACAGGAATACAATAATAATACAATAGAGAAGCTAGCTAATACAGGAATACAATAGAGAACCTAGCTAATACAATAATACAATAAAAGACCTAGCTAATACAGGAATACAATAATAATACAATAAAGAACTTAGCTAATACAGGAATAATACAATAAAAAGCATACGTAATATAGGAATACAATAATAATACAACTAAGAACCTGGCTAACTGAGCCCGTGACCAGCAGCTCTGGACTACGTGTTCATTAGAGAGAAGGTAGTTATGTAACAACAGCTGTTTGATGATTCAATTCACCCCAACCCCTACTTGTAAAGGCAGTTGCTAATTCACTCATTCACCTCCCTCTCCATCTGTCTGGCTTGCTTTGGCACAGCACAGTTCGGTCCAGATTGGTTCAGCTCAGCCCGGCTCACTTTAGCTCTGCCTACCTCTGTCGAACTCCAGTCTGGTGGGCTTTGAATTGGCTCATCCCTTACCTGTGTCCGTTTGTCCTGTCTGTCTGTCCTGTTTTAACCCCAGACCCTTTTCCTACGCTCGAGAGCCTGGACGTGGATATGGGGTTCACCCTGCCCCCTCTCCTGGCTGAGGAGAAGGAGGAGGTACCCAGAGCCAGGAGACAGGTACACTACTCTACCCACCCTGACCCCTTTCATCTACCTAACCTTTCATTTAGCTCCAGTTGGAAGCAGAAGTGTGTCCAACGATTAGAACTCTAGTGCTGTTCACAACCTGCCCAGGGACTGCAGTTGGAAATGAGCCGGCTGGCTAAAACCGGCACTTTTACTGAAATGTTGATTCATGTCCACTGTCCCTGTAAAAATAAACTCTGTGATTGTTATTTTTCGTATGAGAACATGGAATAATAAACCATGAATGATGTTCTTATGAAGATAAACATATAAAATGGTGGAGTGGATAAGATCTCCCACACAAAAGGCTTCAACCGAGACATTACAAGTCTCATTCATAGGGCTGTGTGTTTGTTTCAGGGACATAAGAGGCGAGCTGTAGAGGGAGACCCCTCTCCCCCTATGACAGAGAGGCGCTCGCTACCCCTGAGGTCTCACTACGGGGTCAACGCCTGGAAACGGTGGGCGCTGTCCTCGGCTGACCAATCAGGTGACGCTAAAGGGAAAGACCGCCTCAAGCAGGGTGAGTAAGCGCCGCCCACAGAAACTATTATCGTACAGCACTTGGAACCACTGGACATTCTGTATGAAAGGTGCTATATAATTAAATTGGTAAGAGATTATAATTATTTGTCCTCAGAATCTCCACTGGCCCGGTCGAAGAGTAACCTGCTCTCTCTGAAAGCGTCAGAGCTCAGCCTGGCCCTGTCCCGATTCGTCCGTGAGGTTCGGCGGCCCAACGGAGAGAGCTACGCCCCCGACAGCATCCTCTACCTCTGCCTGGGAATCCAGCAGGTCAGTCACCTCCCTGTTTAGTTTCCCCTCCTCTGTCACCTTCTGTAGCCTGGTTCCATTTCAGTTTTCATCCCTTTGCTCCTCCCCCATCAGACAGTGTTCACAGATCTGACAAGACTTGTATAGGTGAAAGCAATATGGTGATGGAGCTTCTGTTGTAAGGCTACTATACTATTATACAAATCTATGAACATTGACTGAATAGTTGCAAGGGATCAGAATGGCTCCAGGCCCCCCTATATCTCTCTCTCTCTGCAGTCATGAAAGAAGAGGGCTGTTATAGCCACAGGCAGCGCTAGGTGTTTGTAACGAGATGCAGGGTTGGGACTGGGAGTCAGTCAGACTGGCTGAGGATGTCATAGTTTCATAGGGCTGCAGTTATGATTGATGGAAGAGGCCTTGATTCTGAATTATACATTTACAGTGTAACCATGGCGATGTGGCATGCGGGTTCTCATTCTCATTAGACAAGCGTTGCTTTATTTGGAAGAGACCCCTCTATTTCTCACCACTCTCCTTTCATATTTTTTAAGACGTGTCCAAAGATTAGAACTTTTGCTGTTCACATCCTGAAACATGGTGTTGACTATTTATAATATGAGGACAACATCTATATTCTTCACAATCTCATAACCAGGTCTAAGTTTGGCTTTCCACAAGATTTTCCCCTAGTCCAGTTATTCTCTGTTTGTCTGTAGCATCTGCAGGCCAAAGGCAGGAAAGATGAACTGTTCAGTGACCCGTGTTTCGAGCCGTTTGGAGAGGAGCTCAACAAGGTCCTCAAAGACTGGCAGCCCAGCGTGATGCCAGATGGTAAATAAATACACTTACACTTTATCACTGCTCAATTCACATCTATCAACTGAATTATCTTCAGCACACACTCCATCTATGCTCTTTACGGTAAGGTTTTAGACCTGGAAGTGTTTGTTTTTAACTGCAACTCCGTAGAAGACCTACCCGCAGTGTCCAATGATTAGAACTATTTTTGCTGTTCACATTCTGAAACAATATTGATTGCACTATATTTATGATATGAGGACACTGTAGACATGATCAGTCTAAAACCACATTAATTTGTAACAGCTTTTGTGTGGATCAGTGTTTGTGTTAATGTTATGTCCAGAGGGACTGTATTATGATCAGTGTTGTTAACAGCTATCTGTCTGTCTGTGCCCCCAGGTGCTCGGTGGGGCTGTGTGGAGGAGCAGTGCCTGTGGAGCTGTAAGCTGCTGGGGGAGCAGAGTCCTGCGGCATTGCTGCGCTCCCTGGTCTATCTCAACACCAAGTACTTTGGCCTGCGCACCGTGGAGCAGCACCTGTGCCTCTCCTTTAGTAACGTCTACGGGCCAGACCACACAGACCCAGCCACACAGGAAACCACTGTCTGCATCCGAGTCCCCTCCATCTCCTCACAGGACCACCCCTGTGAGTCTGACCACTAAGACACACTTACACACACACCACACAAAACACACACACACTGTTGTGGTCAAGTGCATCTTTTTATCAGTATTTCTTTAGATGTGCCTATTTTTGTGCCAGGGCTCCTGTCATGTTGTTAATCCTCCCTGTCTGTTTGTGTCTGTGAGTAGTACAAACAGGGTCCAGGAAGAGGAAACGTAAAGAGGACAGTGACCCGGCCTACGAGCCAGATGACGGCTCAGGAAGCTCCAGCCACTGTCCAGTCAAGAAGCACGAGGGTAGACTCTACGAGCTCTACCGTTCCAAGTGGTGTGTCCCTTTTCTCTTCTATGACCTCGACTTTCTCAAGTGGTCAATTTACCTTACTACATTGTGGTCATTTATGTGTTGATTGTCAGGGACCACTGCACAGCAAATATGCAGGTTAGTGTTTTTCGTCATGAATCTTGTTCTGGAGGCAGGTCTGCAGAGTGGTCACTAACTGGTACAGCCACAAAGTCATAAAATCTGAATTTAAACCTAACCTTAACCACACTGCTAATCCTAACCTTAACTTATTATGGCTGCATCCCGCTACCGGGATCGATATGACAACAGCCAGTGAACGTGCCAAATTCAAACAACAGAAATCTCATAATTAAAATTCCTCAAACATACATGTGTTTTATATCATTTTAAAGGTCATCTTGTTGTTAATCCCACCAAAGTGTCCGATTTCAAATAGGCTTTTCAGCGAAAACACTACAAACGATTATGTTAGGTCACCACAAAACCACAATAAGCACAGCCATTTTTCCAGCGAAAGATAGCAGTCAGAAAAAGCAGAAATAGAGATAAAATGAATCACTAACCTTTGATTATCTTCATCAGATGACACTCATAGGACTTCATGTTACACAATACATGCATGTTTTGTTTGATAAAGTTCATATTTATAACAAAAAATCGGAGTTTACATTGGCGCGTTACATTCACTAGTTCCAAAACATCAAGTAATTTTGCATAGCCACATCGTTTCAACAGAAATACTCATCATAAATGTAGATGATAATACAAGTTAAACACATGGAATTATAGATATACCTCTCCTTAATGCAACCGCTGTGTCAGATTTCAAAAACACTTTATGGAAAAAGCAAACCATGCAATAATCTGAGACGGAGCTCAGAACAATAGCCAAATTAGCCGCCATGTTGGGGTCAACAGAAACCAGAAAATACATGATAAATGTTTCCTTACCTTTGATGAACTTCATCAGAATGCAGTCCTAGGAATCCCAGGTCCACAATAAATGCTTGATTTGTTCGATAATGTCCGTTATTTATGTCCAATTAGCTACTTTGGTTAGCGCTTTTGGTAAACAATTCCAAAGTCACAAAGCGTCTCCACTATAACGTGACGAAATGTCCAAAAGTTCCGTAACAGTCAGTAGAAACATGTCAAACGATGTACTGAATCAATCTTTAGAATGTTGTTAACATACATCTTGAATAACGTTCCAACCGGAGAATTAGATTGACTTCAGAAGAGCGGTGGAACGGAGGTCCTCCTCATGTGAAGGCGCATGGTGAAAGCATGCTCAGCTCGTGGCAGTGATTACTCATTCCTGTCTCCTTCGGCTCCCCTTCACATTAGAGTCATCAGGCAAAGTTCTATTGACTGTTGACATCTAGTGGAAACCGTAGGAAGTGAAAACTCATCCATATCTCGCTGTAATTTCATTGAGAGCTTGGTTGAAAATCTGCCACCTCAGAAAAAATTCAAACAGGAAGTGGAACTTCTCAGGTTTTTGCCTGCCATATGAGTTCTGTTATACTCACAGACATAATTCAAACAGTTTTAGAAACTTCAGAGTGTTTTCTATCCAATACGAATAATAATATGCATATATTAGCAACTGGGACTGAGGAGCAGGCAGTTTACTATGGGCACCTCTGTGCACCTTTCATCCAAGCTACTCAATACTGCCCCTGCAGCCATAAGAAGTTAAATTAACTTAGATTTAAATTAAGACCAAAAAGCACATTTTTGTTTATATGAATTTTGACTTTGCAGCTGGCCCATCTAGCGGAAATCGCTCAGTTCTGCCTCCAGGACAAGATTCATCCCAATCAACGTCAACCTGCAACAAATGTATTGGCCCAAATGTAGCTCCGAAGCTATAATTTCATTTGTGGTTAATGTGGTCATTCCTCTCTCTGCAGCCCGGGGTTGTTGAGGCAGCGTATGGATGTGTTCTATGTGCAGCCAGAGGCATCGGGCTGCAGCAGTGACAGTGACAGCTCCCTGTGGTTCTCCTCTACTCCTCTGGACCGCAGTGTCCTGGAGAGCATCCTCACCCCTCTCCTCCTGGTCAAAGACATCTACAGAGAGTGCCATCTAGAAGAGGAGGAGGAGGGAGGTGTGGAATAGAGTCCACTCTTCCTCTCCATCTCAGAGAAGAGGAGGATTAGGGTCCTCTTTTCTTCCATCCAGTCCCATCCTCAACAACATTACAACTGGGTTGCTGCATTCTCTATCTTTTACACCATTACTCCACCATTACTCACCGATCTCAGGCCAGCTGTGAGCGTACAGTGGATGTCAGGTGAGAAGGAACTACACATCGTAGAAATAGAATGTATAGAACGGGCATACCCATTTAAGTCAATAATGGCTTAATGGGTGAGCTGGTGGTGTTTACCAGTCAAATTGTTAGGGTTAGAGGTTCCAAGCCTGTTCTAATCATTCTATTTCTATGCTGCACATGCCCAGAGCTGATCGGAGGAAAGCATTTCCCTGAACGGCCAAGGAAGGGGACTCAGTCTGCAAGTAGCTAGGGGTGATATTGGGAGTGTGTTGTGTGAAAAGCAAATTCCCCATGAACTGCTGCTCTTCCTTCCGTAGGGGAAGTCCGTTCACGTGATGTAGCATTACTTACTAAGCCCAGATTGGGCTGCTATGCTGTGTAAATATTTCTGAAAGTTAAGTAGGGGATGGGAAGAGACAGACATCCACCAGAATCCATCCCACTGAATCCTCCTCAGCTTTGACCCCCAGAAGCCTTTTAAAGATAAGACATTTATTTATTGCGGTTGATTGATTGATTGGTCTTGGTTCTATTGTATGTTTGTTCTTTGTACGCCGGGATGGGATGCGTGTTCCATTGTGATGCGTGTGCCATTTTTCTCTCCTCCGTTAAGAGCATTAATTAGTTGATTAATTAAACCTGCTGCAGCCTGGAGCTCTCCTGTGTCTCTGTCTTTCCCGTTTCTTTGTTCTGAGGGTGGAGGTAGGGGTGTCTGCAGGGGTATTGTCTGGTGCTTCAGAAGACCTGCAGGGTTTTGTCTAGAGGGGAGACAGCTTTTATCAAAATTGACTTTTCGTAGCAGGTTAGGAGAATTAGGTTAAGGTTATGAAAATGGTTAGGGTTAGCAAATTTGACAAAAGCTGTATCCCATCTACATGGCCAAGTTGCCGGTACAAGTATGAAGGAGATGGTATACTGCCTAAAGACTACATATTTTGTCTGTTTTAATCCCTGTGTATTTTGTTTTGTCTCATTGAAGCTATTTGATGTTGATTATTTAGTTGTAAACGTAGCACTTGATAATGGGTGTTGTATTACTCCCAGCTGATGAGTTATATTCTGTTAACATGGCAACTGAAACTGTTTGTGTTGTAACTAGGGTGGACAGATCTCTTTCAGGATTAGCACATTATAAACATGCCTGGTGACGTTTTCCAAATTCACTCCATCTCCAGGCATCCAAATTACACTAGAAAGCTCTGCATCTCCTGAACTTATTTATGTTTTTTTTTTTATTGTTACCCTTTTAAATTTTATTTGTATTATTTTCTATCAATAAATGACATGCAAATACCTCGTTTTTACGTTGACTTCTGAATAGGATTTTCTTTGAATGGCACCTACCTTGCCTTCCATGTACTGTCTGTGGACTACGCTTCAAGGCTGGAGGATGTCTGGATGGAGCCTATCAAGGAAAGGAGTCACAATTGGTTCTCTGACTAGCCGGCTGGCTCCAAAGCCTAATGTGAATGTGCCTGTGTGTACTGAAAGTGTGTGTAACTTCTTGCCAGGTTAATTCAGTGTGTGGGCTGATCTGCCAAATTGATAAAAATAAATAATTTAATTTCTTAGATGTTTTACATTGCTTATATATCTCTTACGTGCACAGTTGTGAAGCTGTGTGATGTGTCCATGTGAGTGAGACCTCACTGGCTCTGTCTGTGGCGTAACACAGGGGCCCTCGCCTGTAGTGGGGGCAACCCGTTTCCTGGGTACCAAGGTGACAGGCAAACACGGGCTACTGACGAAGGCCTATATCTGTTAGGTGGCAGACAGAAGTCATAAAGGGGTGTTGCATGTCGACAACTCTGGGGGTGCATCTCAATAGTCTAAAAGCAACACCTGAAGAGCCAGTTAGTGGAAGCCATGTTAGACTATTGAGACTCATCACATGACAGGAAACGATGATGTAAAGTTATGAAAAGTTTCAAGTTCAGTAAGGACTTTCCATGAAAAGCTTGGTATTCCATTCCTATTTTCTCTCACTGGATAGAAATGTTAATGTCTTGCCACACAGTATCATCATGAGGATGACATTCTGGTAAATTATCCATTGTTGGATGTAAAGTGATTGGGGTCGACTCAGGAAGTGAATTTAAATTCAACTCAAAATTGTCCATTGATTTCTGAAACATGTTATTCTTATTCCTGTTCAGTGTTCATATTGTTTTGAAAAGTATTCTGAACAATGGTATTGAATATATGTTACCAATGGGGGGCGCTATTGCCATGAGCGCACACATGCGCCAATTACCCATTCATAGAGGCCCGTATGGTGCATAAACTGTTGATTTATTAACATCACAGCAAAGAACTGCGTTAAAATAATACCCATCATTCCACACCTGAGCGCTGCTATGCTGAGCCCCACGACAGTGTGTCTGAAAGATGCTGCAGTGTTTCCCCTGTGTGTGTGACTTTAAAAGCGTGTAGGCCTCAAAGAGTGTAGGCCTCAACATTATCAGTGTAAAATGTATCTAGATATCTTTTAAAAGGTCAAGCATAAAACTTAAGGTGTTTAAAAAAGACAGACAATTTCATCATGAGCATTTATGAAAAATGTATGATAAACCCCTCATTTCTTTTTTTTGTTTTGTCTTTGTTTTGTCTTTTTTTTGTTGGGAAGTGTCAGCTTTTTTCTTTATTTTCTATCGGTTAGAGTTGGCCAGACTCCAGTAACTTGTCCCATTGATCTAAAGCTGAAACGGCCCTGCGCGCACACAGCCAGCCCTGAGAGAGAGCGGATTGGGTGTAAAAAAAAAATTCACCCTAGTGTTTTTTTTTGTTTGGGCTCAATCCCCGGTTCTTTCAGGGGGCATAAAGGAAGAGCTGCACTCAGCAGGGTCATGTGGGTGAACCCTGCGCCCCAGGCGACGGGCAGACTATAGGTGGTGATTAGGGCCTCTAATGTGATGAATTCTTTTCGAATCACATGATATGAACTAATGTCGCCATTTAATTATAAAACAACTGAGTGGGAGGGGGGTGCAGAGCGTACACCTGCACCAGACCATGGGGGGGTGGAATGGATGACAACTGCATTTCTAACGTTTTGTGCTCCCAACACATGGCTCAGACCCCAGTGAAGAAATATTTTAAAAAGCCCAGGGAGAAAGATAAGGATTACATTTAAACACATGACATCTTGTTGAGCTTTTGGTTCTCATTGTCAATACTCAATAATGGTGTATCTGACAGTAGCTGATTTCTCAGCCTTCTTTGCTCCCTGTGTAAATTATAGAGGGTTTAGTTTGTCCTTCTCATTGGCCCAAAGAGGTGCTGCAAATACCTACATTATCTTTGATGGACAGGACAGTGTCCACCTTCATCACAAAGCCCTGTAACCCTGAGAAGCTGGCATTAAAGGCTGACTCTCAACAAAGGGTTGTTGGGGGTGGATTAAGTTACATTTAGGATGACCTATCTTTATTTGGGGGACTTCTGGAAGCAGTGGGTGTAACCCTCTGACAAACACACACACAGCTCTCTCGCTCTAACAGGGAGTTTTTCTAAAGTTATCTATTCGGATTTCGCTTATTGGATAGGATTAAATCCATAGAAATCGAAGGAAGAGAACGGAAGTCCCCATTCAAGTCACTGATTTGTCCGTTCTATTCATTATATTTATATGCATTTAATCCTATCCGATATGCAAAATCCAGATAGATCATTTTTGAAAAACTGGGCCCTGGCTTTGCCTATAGGTGTCTCTGTTGAGACTAGCCTCCCTCTTTTCAACGCCGTGTCCCCACATTCCTGTTGCTGGGATGTGCTGTCAGCTTTGGGCGCGTTCCTCTGCCCAGGCATTGCTGACACCTGGCAGATCTTACAATGCCTAGATAAGTATTTAACATATAAACTAACCACATCATATGTTATAGCAATCTGTCAGTCGATGTCACAGTCAATGACGTGGCACGCAAACATTGGTTGATGCATGCAACGTCTGAGCAGGGGAACGCGGCCAATACCTCACTTTCTCATGACAAGCCCCTCCTTCTCATGGACAGTCAAAACACAGGCTCCCTGTTGGATGCACTGTTTGGCCGCACTGTAGGAAAATCACAGGACATGAAGTACTCAATACCAGGGTTAGGGTCAATTCCATTTTCAATTCACTCTATTTCAATGTGGATACGATTCATTAATCAAATTTCAATTAGCTTGCTGATTTGACAATCAAAAATGGAATGTACTATTTGGCCACAGCCGCCACACTGTTCCAAATGTTTCAATGTCTTTGCTATAGGTTTAATTAACATCACTGTATATCACTCATTCTCACACATGCACACATGCATACCCACGCACCCCCTGTCACTGAATTTTGAGGCCTTGTATTAGAAGATGATGTCTGTATGAAGGCTATACTACGTCCAATAAAAACATTCAGGGCACTAGTGAAATAAACAACGGGTGTACTGACTGACTGGCTTACTGAGGTATTTGGACTCTGGGGCCAGTGTGAATTTGTTAGGTGATTAAAGGCTATAAATAACTGCTGTCTGTTTTAGGCCCTGGGCCCTGGCTGCAGGGCCGGACAACTGCAGTTGGGACCCCGGGGCAAATACCTCCAGGTCCCCCCCCAAAAAACAGCTCATCTCATGCTATTCTTCACATTTTGCCATGAGGATGAGAGAAAATGTTGCAGTTTTTAAGCTAATTTCCTGGAATTCTACACATTTTGCCGCTGCTTATGACATTTTCATCTGCTATCTGGGGGGCCCCCGACCTCCAGGGGGGCCCTGCATCCCCATCCGGTAATCCGGCCCTGCCTGGCTCTGCAGAGCAGCCTTCACACTGCATCCCCCTGCCAACATACCAGCAATCTACCAACAGTCCTTGCCACTGGGCCCTGTAACCCCGCACATATCTCCTGTCCCTCTGTGCTTGCCTGTCCCTCTGCCTGTCTGGTCGGCCCTGATCTATGCACTCAATATTCCCCATCTCTCTCCTCCTACGGGACCTACTCACATTTATTTTTCCATTGTCAATCTCCCTAAATGTCACATCTGCTGCTAGCCTCTGTTCTTCTCGACTCTCAAACATGTCCACAAGTACAAAACAGGTGTCCATGTCATTTGTACCCCTGAGTTCCAGGAACAGCTTGAAGGGTCATTCCTTCCTCATTCTCATGCCTCTGGTGCTCCTGATCCAGGTGCTACTCTAAGCCCTTCTAGTACACTAGACACCCCTCAACCTGGTCATTGTTCTTTTAGGAAGATTACAAATCACACACTGACTCCTGTGAGTGCCCAATATAGATATTTTTGACACTTATGGGGTTCCCACATGGATGTTTCAATTCTTATTCATAAGCTAGCTGGCTACCTTGACGTAGACCCTGAGAAAGTGTCTCAGTTTTCTTAGGTTGCAGTTTACTATAATACTGTTGATTGTCTCTGATTTTATCCTACTTGTTATATGCCACCTCTGTGCCAAACTCATATTAACTTTCCTGGACGTTTAATGTTTGGAAGTTGGCTCACTGGCATCTTGTACAGCAGGGTGTTGTAAATTGTTGCTGGGTCTGTGTGACAGTGCTAAATGGGTTAGTGATAAATGTTTGTCTCCAACGTGTGAGACTGACACGCTGGTCTAACTTTAGTTATACGTGTGGATGTGTGTACGCAGGGTAGTCAGCACGGTGGGGAGGGATGTGTCACTCCTCCCTTCCAGCTCACTATCACATTCTCACATCCCCTCTTGGAATGTGAAGAGAGGGAGCGATAAGTATAAGGGTTGAGTAGGTCAATGAGTGCGAGCTCTTCTTGTACAAAATCCACCCCAGCTTCCCCAAGACGTGATATACACTATATATACAAAAGTCATTTTTCTGTCCTGCTAGACTAGAGCTTCCCCGGTCAACTGTAAGTGCTGTTATTGTGAAGTGGAAACGTCTAGGGGCAACATCGGCTCAGCCGTGAAGTGGTAGGCCTTAGAACGGGACCGCAGAATGCTGAAGCGTGTAGCATGTAAAAATCATCTGTCCTCGGTTGCAACACTCGCTACCGAGTTCCAAACTGCCTCTGGAAGCAACGTCAGCACAAGAACAGTTAGTCGAGAGTTTCATGAAATGGGTTTCCTTGGCCGAGCAGCCGCACACATGCCTATGATCACCATGCGCAATGCCAAGTGTTGGCTGGAGTGGTGTAAAGCTCACCGCCATTGGACTCTGAAGCATTGGAATGTGTTCTCTGGAGTGATGAATCACGCTTCACCATCTGGCAGTCCGACGGATGAATCTGGGTTTGGCGCTACCTGCCCGAATGCATAATGCCAACTGTAAAGTTTGGTGGAGGAGGAATAACGGTCTGGGGCTGTTTTTCATGGTTTGGGCTAGGCTACAGCATACAGTGACATTGTAGATGATTTTGTACTTCCAACTTTGTGGCAACAGTTTTGGGAAGTTCTTGTTTCAGAATGACAATGCCCCCGTGCACAAAGCGAGGTCCATACAGAAATGGTTTGTCAAGATCAGTGTGGAAGAACTTCACTGAACACCTTTGTGATAAATTGGAACGCCGACTGCGAGCCAGGCCTAATCGCCCAACATCAGTGGCCAACCTCACTAATGCTCTTGTGGCTGAATGGAAGTAAGTCCACGCAGTGGAGGCTGTTATAGCACCAAAGTGTGTGTGTGTGTGTGTGTGTGTGTGTGTGTGTGTGTGTGTGTGTGTGTGTGTGTGTGTGTGTGTGTGTGTGTGTGTGTGTGTGTGTGTGTGTGTGTGTGTGTGTGTGTGTGTGTGTGTGTGTGTTGCAAATGTATACTCAAGTACAGAAGGTCCACACACTGGCTCAATTTTATTGACCACCACATACTCCAGAAATATGGTACAAAAAGTTTATTTAATAACAGTTTTGTAAACATTTGAGGTAAATTAACATTTACATCAACTTGTTCTTACAAAATGTCATACACAAGGCACTTCTCTTAAGACAGAATTGAAACAGGCTGCTGTTCTGAGCATACAGTAGATGGTTCCTACTCACTGACTGGCCAGAGAAATAACGCTCTGCATGACACACATCAAGAGTTTGAAGAAAGCTACTGTATGTTAACCTATTGGATGAGGGGCTTGCGGGCAACTCAAAACAATACACACATTGCTGTGTGTAGAAGAGAGGAAGGACCAGCTACCCAGCTGACATTCTCTCAACATTAGTGTGACATTGTATTACAAGCTAACTACAGAGCCACATGAATGTTGTGAGAAGAAAACACAGTGAAAGCACTGAGTGAGCACACAGAAAATACTCACAGCCCACTTTTTTCTATATTTGAAAATCCAAACTTTCTGCAATCATCTTAGACCATGAGTTAACTTATAGATGTATCCTATATTCACATTTGATGTCATTTTATGAAACGATGTCTTTAACGCAAAGAGCCGCTGTGTTTAACGGTTAAGACATTTTCCTTTAAGGATTATAAACATTGGCAGTCTGGTGTCTTTACTTCTCTCTCCTATACATAGATATATGATTCATAGAACAGCATGTTTTGTCTTAATGTGCAAATCTTTGATCTTTTTACTAAAATGTAAACTTTAAGAACCAAAATGCAATAACACAGATTTTTTTGTGTTTTGGTACATTGAAATACTTTCAATGAAAAGGTAACATACATTGGGGGAAAATGGATTGTTCCAATAAGAGTAACACTGTTATAAGCAAAGCATTACATAGTCTCCTCTGGTCGTCTCACCACTGTTGTAATTATGGTTTTTACTTTGCATTGTTTGTTATTGTGTTTATTTCAGATCCTTCTCTAACTATAAACTATTAACATATGGTAATTTGAAGGTATAAGAAATACATATATTTTGGTACAGGTGTTGTACCATACCAATCATGTTTCACATGTAGCCTAAGTCCTTTATGAAAAGGCCTATTTTAAGTGAGTGGTCATGTCGTGCATTGACTTGCATAGTTTTTCAGTTATTCAAGATGGTTCAGGTAATCTACAGGGTGAAATATTACATTTATACTAACTAGACGGAAGACTGTGCATGCCATTGCTTACAACAGGTGTAGTAGAAATAGTTGAGGTTCTATCAAGATGTTAACTGAAACACAAAAAAATCTAATGGGAATTCACTTTTCATCCTGGCATTATGACACTTGCAACATCATTGCCTTTGTCTGTTTTGTACCAAATAACTGTTTTGGTTGTCACAAACTGACTACAGTTAAGAAATTAGATTCCATTATGATTTAATTATGTTTAAAAAAAAAGAACAACCCTTTTACGTAAAAAACCAATAAAGTATCACGTGATGTATGAGAGTGAGTTACCCTCAACATGAAGATGCAATGATTAAAAAGTGATATTGTGTGTGTGTGTGTATATATATATATACACACACAGTACCAGTCAAAAGTTTGGACACACCTACTCATTCAAGAGTTTTTCTTTATTTTTACTATTTTCTACATTGTAGAATAATAGTGAAGACATCAAAACTATGAAATAACACATATGAAATCATGTAGTAACCAAAAAAGTGTTAAACAAACCAAAATATATTTTATATTTGAGATTTTTCAAAGTAACCACCCTTTGCCTTGATGACAGCTTTGTACACTCTTGGCATTCTCTCAACCAGCTTCATGAGGTAGTCACCTGGAATGCTTTTCCAACAGTCTTGAAGTTCTCACATATGCTGAGCACTTGTTGGCTGCTTTTCCTTCACTCTGCGGTCCAACTCATCCCAAACCATCTCAATTGGGTTGAGATCGGGTCATTGTGGAGGTCAGCTTATCTGATGCAGCACTCCATCACTCTAGTTCTTGGTCAATTAGACCTTACACAGCCTGGAGGTGTGTTTGGGGTCATTGTCCTGTTGAAAAACAAATGATAGTCCCACTAAGCGCAAACTAGATGGGATGGCGTATCGCTTCAGAATGCTGTGGTAAACATGCTGCTTTAGTGTGCCTTGAATTCTAAATAAATCAATGACAGTGTCACCAACAAAGCACCCCCACACCATCACACCTCATCCTCCTCCATGCTTCACGGTGGGAACCACAGATGCGGAGATCATCCGTTCACTTACTCTGCGTCTCACAAAGACACGGCGGTTGGAACCAAAAATCTCAAATTTGGACTCATCAGACCAAAGGACAGATTTCCACCGGTCTAATGTCCATTGCTCATGTTTCTTGGCCCAAGCAAGTCTCTTCTTATTATTGGTGTCCTTTAGTAGTGGTTTCTTTGCAGCAATTCGACCATGAAGGCCTGATTCACAAAGTCTCATCTGAACAGTTGATGTTGAGATGTGTCTGTTACTTGAACTCTGTGAAGCATTTATTTGGGCTGCAATCTGAGGTGCAGTTAATTGCCAATTTCTGGGGCTGGTAACACTAATGAACTTATCCTTTGCAGCAGAGGTAACTCTGGGTCTTCCTTTCCTGTGGCGGTCCTCATGAGAGCCAGTTTCATCATAGCGCTAGATTGTTTTTGCGACTGCACTTGAAGAAACTTTCAAAGTTCTTGACATTTTTCAGATTGACTGACTAGCGTTTCTCTTTGCTTATTTGAGCTATAATATGGACTTGGTCTTTTACCAAATAGGTCTATCTTCTGTATACTAACCCTACCTTGTCACAACACAACTGATTGGCTCAAATGCTTTAAGAAGGAAAGAAATTCCACAAATTAACTTTTTAACAAGGCGACCTGAAAATTGAAGCAGGTTGAGAGAATGCCAAGAGTGTGCAAAGCTGTCATCAAGTCAAAGGGTGGCTACTTTGAAGAATCTCAAATATAAAATATATTTTGATTTGTATAACACTTTTTTGGTTACTACATTATTCCATGTGTTATTTCATAGTTTTGATGTTTTCACTGTAGAAAATAATACAAATAAAGAAAAACCCTTGAATGAGTAGGTGTGTCCAAACTTTTGACTGGTTCTGTAAATATAAACAAATCTTTCCAGTAAAATCAAAGCGCTTTGTTACTTTTGATTGAAATTAACATCTGGAAAAACTATTTGGAAATCTTCAACGTGTCAGCTTTTTAGATGGTGTTGTTAATCTAGTTTCATCACATTTGCAAGATGTGTGATACTTAAATATCCTGTAATTGGTTTATTTACCCTCTTAATTTAAAGCATTTGGGTTTATTTTGTTTTCAACCTCTTGAAAATTGGATGTTAACTTTTCATTGTGCATATGTCAGTATGCTTTCTAATTTCAGGCAAAAAAAAAAGTACGTTATTTGCTTAATTTCTGCATTCGAGAATCAAATGTAGGAGCAGGGTCTGGAACTATGGAACCTGCAGTAATAACAGCCGTGGACTACAAGAATACATTAAACTCCTAGTTTTGACCCATAATTTTCTTATAGTTTTTGTGTAAATGATGTGTTCAGTAAGTGGATCCTGGGTAAAACTAAGACAAAGAAATGCACCTGCAGACCTGTTAGTGAATCAGTGAGTTGTAGTTTTGCATTTACAGATTCCACCATTACTCTTCAAACACATAATACAAAAAATGTATTTCCAAACACTGAGCTATTTCCTGAATATTCTAAAAGTAATTTAGACTGTGAAATTCAGGCAGTGTCATAAAGTACAAGATAAAAGTTCTATAATGAACAAGTTCTATAATGAATTTGCTTGTTCATGAATATGAACAAGCAAATGTTATTATCCCCATATCTGTGTCATTGCTGACATTGTACAGTATTCTTAATCCTAGAGAAAGGATGAGAGCATACATGCTGCTGATTTAGTTTGTCTTGCAATGGACTTTCTATGATACACCAAAAAAATTGTTTAAAAAAACGTATTTTAAAAGCCCAGTGCTATTAAAAATGTGATTTTCCTGTGTTTTATATTTCCACACTATGAGGTTGGAATAATACTGTCAAATTGTGAACATGATCATAATGGCCCTTTAGTGTTGAGCTGTTTGAAAAGACTGCCTGAAATTTCTGCCTGTTTTGGTGGAATGGAGTTTTTACCTGCCTGGTGATATAGTTAATAGACCAATAAGAAAGAGCGTTGCAAATCTCTCTGCCAATAACAGCTAGTTTTCAGTTTTCCCCTCCCCACTCAGACTACTCCCAGACAGTTCTAAGAACATTCTTGCTTGGAGAATTTGCTCTTTGCTAAGAAGCAAATTCTTTTTCTTCACCATTTTAATTGAAAAAAATCACAGGTTGTTAATAATAATTTGATATTGAGATAAAAACGGCTGCCTTGGATCTTTAAGAAAGGTTCAACTTGTATAACAGCAAAAGAGAAAATATACTAAACAAACAACTAGTCTCAAAACACCCTGTACTTGTTCCACATTACAGTTTTATTCGAAATTGGTTCTCAGCAATTTGCCAATCGAACTCAACAACTTGATGAATGTACAGTATCATTCCTAATTGGAATAAATAGGCTTTTATGTTCATCAAATAAACACAACAACAACAACCACTGTTGACAAGAGCACATTGACACATACTAGGCCATTGAAACCGAATTCAAACAAAAAAGTTACTTGGCCATTTTAAACTGGAATGAGAACCCTAAAGTCCCTGATGTCCAGTATATTGAAGCCTTCGGCCTGTGAGACCATTTTAACGCACATTGCACAATCACACTGCACATTTTTTTGTATCATAATGCATATGCTACAACTCACCAATTGCACTGATATTAACTGCTGTTAATATATATATTAGGCAACAACTCCAGATCCCAGACCCTTTCCTCACATTGCCTCCAATTATTATTATTATTGGGGTGGTTGGGAGGGCTTTGGAAGGTTGGAGGTGTATTTAGGGGGACTGACTATACTGCCAAGTCGTTGGGCCTGGCTCTGATGCTGCTGCTCTTGCTGGCCCTGCTGAGCCGGCGAGGGTCTGTGACCATGACGGGGGGCTCATGCATTTCCACTGTGGTGGTGACGTGGCCTTCCTCCTGATCAACATTCCCCCCACTCAAACTGCCCCCACTGGAGCTGGGGCTGGTGGTGGTGGGGGGAGCAGCATTACAAGGCTGCTGCTTACTATCAGAGGAGGGTGCGGAGGAAGGGGAGAAGGAGGGGGATGTGGCCTTCATCTCCCGAGTCTGCTGCTCGGTGGCCAGGTTGGCCCAGTTCTGCTGCGTGGTCAGCCTTTGGTTGTTGTTGCTGCTCATGTAGTAGGAGGACGAGGGCCCCTCCTGCAGGGGGTCCATCTTGAACTCTGCCGGGGAGGCCTCTACCTTGGGCCGCAGGAACGCACCACTCCCAGCTGTCACGTCCGTGTACGTCGGTGGGTAGCTGAGGTTGGGAAGGGCAGTTCTGGAGGCAGAAGTTATGGACTCCGGCCCCACACCATTAGAGCGGGGCAACAACACATGATCAGGGGTGGCCATTCCCTGTTTAACTTTCTTCCACCCAAGGTGATAGATCTCTAACAAATTCAGCAAAAGAGACACGCAAGCCACCACAAGCATAAATATGATGAAAATTGTCTTTTCAGTGGGCCTAGATATGAAGCAGTCCACAGTGTTGGGGCAGGGCCACCGTGCACACTTGTATAGCGGCCTCAGCTGGAAGCCATAAAGAAAATATTGACCTAAAATGAACCCCACTTCAAAAAGGGTCTTGAAAATGATGTTGAACACATAGGTGCGCAGCAGGGCACCCCTAATGCGGATCTTGCCATGCTCATCCCTGATAGGTGGCTTCTCTTTTTTACCACCTCCTCGTCCCCCTGCATCCCCTCCTTCATTGTAAAGGAGTTCCTTTTCCTCCTGGAGTCTGTTGGCCTTTCGCAGCTCCTCTTCCTTCTCTTTCCGCTTCTCCTCCATGCGGACGATGTGCAGTACGTGACCCAGGTAGATGAGAGTGGGCGTGGACACAAAGATGATCTGCAGCACCCAGAAGCGGATGTGCGAGATGGGGAAAGCCTCATCATAGCAGACGTTCTCACACCCAGGCTGCTGTGTGTTGCAGGTGAAGTCAGACTGCTCGTCGCCCCACACGTCCTCGGCTGCCGCTCCCAGCACCAGGATCCTAAAGATGAAGAGGACAGTCAGCCAGACCTTGCCGATTACTGTTGAGTGTTCCTGTGCATTCTCCAACAGACGCCCCAGAAAGCTCCAGTCACCCATGCTTCAAGATTTCTAGCCTAGGGAGAAAGTACAGTCTGGAGTGAACAGAGGGAGGAGAGAAGGATGACGGGATGAAAAGACAGAGAGGGGGAAAGAGATTGTCAGTTACCTGTTAAAGTGATACCATGTAACATAAAGCATGAATACCCCAGCATAAACTGCAGGGGGATAAAGGACAGAGAAACACTACAAACCTAGAGAGAGCAAGCAATGGTCGCGTCACCCACAAACATACAAAGAGCTAATCACACTTCACATCGGCACAACACATTAAGCGCTTATTAAAATTACTTCCATAAAATGGCCTTGAAGAAGTCATTGGCGTTAACTGCTAAATCAATTGTTTTAATCGAACAATCGGTCAAAGCAAGTGAACGGTATAGAAATGTTCTGTAATGCCACAGAATTTTGTGAAGCCCCCTATTTCACTATTTAGCATTAACTATGAACCTGACATTTATGCTAACACTCTTTCACTCTCCTGTTCTCTCTCTCTAAATCTTTCTCTCGGTCACTGTCACACATACACACACACGCACTCCCTCTCTCTTTCTCTCTCTCTCACCTGCTCGCTCCACTGCCCAGCAGGCATTTGCTGAGATCAACATTATAATGTTCAAAAACAGCAGTGAGCAGAGGTTGGACTGCGGTGTGTAGGCCCTGACACACACGACTCCCACTGTTACAGATCCAACAGAGCCTTAGGTGTCAAGTCCAAGATATAACATACAATCTTCAACATCTAATAGGCCTTTATATCCTGTGATGTACAGAATTACATTTTCATTGAGAACAGGGGCAGCTATAGGCCTCTTTTAACATGCTGATAAATCATTAGCTAAATCTAATACATCTGTAACACACTTGTAAAAAAAAATTGTGCTATTTTCATGGCAATTTAATGGTCAATTATATAAGAAATTGCAGCCAATAAATGCAAAGACACCATATTCACAATTACATATATTGACTAAGCTATTAACTATCTAACAATGTATACTGTCATACTGTAACAGTATACA
The DNA here is from genome assembly GCF_016432855.1 of Salvelinus namaycush. NCBI lineage: Eukaryota > Metazoa > Chordata > Actinopteri > Salmoniformes > Salmonidae > Salvelinus > Salvelinus namaycush. The sequence continues at coordinate 29,623,812 of NC_052319.1, forward strand.
GAAACAGAATAACAGAATAATCAGATTACACTTTCCCCATATGTGATCCTCAAAAACAAGCTATGAGAATGATTTTTAACTAACCTCTGAATATACTTTTGAAACTAAGACATTGCACAACATTTGCCAGCCCTAGTCACAAAAAAATACTGTTGAATACAGGAGAATGAAGCCAAATACTCTTACTTTTTTTGTAGGTATTTTCTTAAAACTGCATTGTTGGTTAAGGGCTTGTAAGTAAGCATTTCACTGTAAGGTCTACACCTGTTGTATTCCGCGCATGTGACAAATAAGATAGTATTTTATTTGTTATATATGTATAGTGCTTGGTTAGCTTTGTGCACATGAACTTGCCAGTAGAGGCCTATCAATCTACTATTCACACCAAAAGCAAAACGCAAGCAGAAACATAAAATAGTTGGAACATACTCAAATGTTCTTGTATTGAGGGTAATAAATCCATCGACTAGGGTTCAGAATAAATATGACACCTGTAAAGAAAAAAGATGGATGAATATGTTAATTGGTTTATTTAAATCAAAAGTGTATTCCCTTATCTTTAAGCAGACTGACACACGTGATAGGTATTTTTTTGGTTTACTGTTATTTTTTTTAAACTCTTATTGAAGTGAAAATGACCATGCCCTGATTCATAAATATTAATTGGCGTCATAAATTAAGATATTAATTAGATTGGAAAAACAAGGCATTTTGACACAGAATTGATATGCAAAGAAATGTTAATCTCTAGAGTTGAGAGATGTTTTAACCTATTTCTCTCTCCATATCAACATCCCACCGCATAGTTTGTATCCTGATGAAAATATTGTGGGATTTTTTTCCCTTCACGGCAAATACATATGAAATATATATTAAAAGTGTTAACATTATAAACATATTAAAAGTGCCATACCCCAAATGAATGCTTATCTCATCAGAATTTTAAGTGCTGATCAAGAGAAATACTTTGATCTAAAAGAAATGCGCGCCTAAAGATTGGATAAATACATGACCGTATAAAACACAGTCAAAAATACAAATATCGAAATGCTTTAAAAGTTATTTGTATTATTATTTGTATTGTCATTATTACTGCTATTATAAGGACTACAGTATTAGAATAGCCTATCTGATAAGGTTGGAATGTTGTATGTTCTTTGTTGTCTCAACATTTGTTTTGTTTAAACACGTGTATCAGTCCAGAAAATATCCCATCATATTATACAAATCGAATAGATTGAATATCAGATGATTTTTGAAGGTTTTGATGACCATTAAATAAGTCAATAATTAACTCGATCAAGTTCAGGTAGCCAACAGTAACCTACAAAGTGTGCTGCCTCACAAATCGACAATACAGAGGGTGCCAGATAGGCTTTGTGTCCACTGGCTTTATTTTTAGCTCCCCTATACCTTTGTTATCGTATTGTTTGACCGATTATAATAGGTCACTACTGTAATTTCTAATAATTAAATACTCAACATTTAAATGTTCATTAAATAAAATGTCCATTGATACGAGTTACCAGCATCACATCAGTACGAGTGCCAGGAAAAATACTCGCACCTCATTTCAATCATACCTTAGACAGGAGATGCCCAATTTAAATATGGAAAGCAATATCCATCTGCCATTGGTGCCATATTTTGAGTGCGTCGGATAGCCTACAGACCTCCCAGGGAAGCTGGTGCCCTCCCTACTTCACCAAATCCTGGCACCTCTGCCAGTTTACCAAACTCTTTTAAACGCAGCCAGGCCAAGTTATTCATTCAAACTTCACACGTGGATTCGCCGCCAAATTTGAGCAAGAAAAGTTAGTTTTTCGAGACGAATTGAACCTGAAGATAGGTTTCCGCGAAGCGCAGCTCACTCCCATTCCCTGCCATCGCGACTGTCACATTGTGTGACCATGCATGAGTGAATTCAGAAAGTCATCACCCTGGACCGATGCACGCCACGCCCCTATAAAACATCAAGCTTCAAATAGGCTATGCAGTCTGGGTGGTGCATATTACCATCCGGGAAAAGTCAGTTCTGCTTTCATAGTTTAACATCTGACCTTCGGCCTTTAGTGACGGAAGCTGGCCATTTCTGACAATAAGGTAGCCCATCTGTGAGAAATAGTTCATTTGGAATGCTGAAGAGAACATAGGCCTGTGAGATAAAATTGTCTTCAATTTGTGATTCTACACCTCACTAGAATACAATTTACTTGTGATACATGGCTATCAAAAGTTACACTGCAAATCCAGTCACCCACCGCAAACCCATGTAACCTCCCGCCCTCTCTTGGTTGTCCAGAGAAGCGCATCCCAGTGGCTGGAGGTTGATAACATTGGTATTACAACAGATACTGTGAAAGCAATAAGTAAACCTGCAGTATCATTTCAGTTTTTTTTATTAAAAGTCAAGACCCAGGGTCAAAGTGCAGATCTAATAAAAAATACAAAACAACCTTCTTTCAAAAAACATGCAGTTTAGAAATCTGTACATTAATAGCTAGGCTCTAGCTGCTGTAAAGAAGCAAGTGACAATGTTGAGGCTTTCAAAAATGTCCAAGAATGATTTGTACTACTGAATTTTGCATTTCCTCCAAACAGTCAATATAAAACAGACAAAAAGCCCCCATACATCTGTAAAGATTGTGAGAGAAAGTAAGCCCACAAAGTGCTTTCACAAATGTGTGTGATGCATCTCATTGCTAAAACTGTCCTTACCTTTTCACAGGTAACAGTCAGATTGTCACTACAGTGATACAAGTTATTATGGTCCAACTTCTACATGCATTTTTGGACAAAGCACATTAGGCCAATTTGCCTATAGATCAGCCCGCTAACTCACATTGAAAGAGGTGCAGTGATAAGTTCAGTGCCTAAAATAAGGAACAAGCTGAAAGATGATAGGCTCTGAAGCCAGGTTTACAATCAGTCTTGACAACAATAGGCTAGACGTCAGTCTCAGTTGGCATAATGCTCAGAGGGTCAGTTTCCAGTACCCAGCTTAAGCCTACTCCTGGACCAAGAAGCACTTCTAATGGATATTCCCCATTGAGCATGATTTTTAAGTACAGGAATAGGCCTCATTTGGGTCCAGGAAATCTGTCCAGAATGTTCAAGCGTATCAGCCATGCTACCTAAAAACATTGTGCTCTGTGTGGCTCAGTTGGTAGAGCGTGGCACTTGCAATGCCAGGCTTGTGGGTTCAATTCCCACAGGGGACCGGTACGAACAAATGTGAAAAGGTATGCATTCACTACTGTACATTTCTCTGGATAAGAGCATCTGCTAAATTACTAAAATGTAAATGCTCAATATACAGCATCATCTACATCATACTATTTGACACCGCTAATAGACTAAGGCACTGTTTTAAAATTGCTTTGTTACTCAATACATTTCCTTCGCCGGTGTGAGCCTCAAATAGAACTTGGAGCTAAACTGCACACTTGTGAGTTTCTGCTTTGGTAAAGTTATCTACAAAAGCTGTAGAAGTAACATTAACCAATTCTGGTTGCGCTCCACAATAAAACATTAACAAACTCCTGCAAGCTCATTGTAAACCAGAAGGTGGCGATCTAGACCCATTTGTCACTGCTGTTCAACCTCCCAAACAGACATGTGGCTCAAACATACAAGCACCAAGATAAATAAAAAAAATACATTTAAAAAATGCTAAAACATTACCCCATGGGTCAGTCATAGTGGAAGGCACAGAGAGAGAAATATCCTCTACGACAGTGTTCCCCAACTCCAGTCCTCGAGTACCCCCAAAAATACACATTGGACAAGCACATCTGATTCAACTTGTCAACTAATTATCAATCCCTCAATGAGTTGAATCGGGCATGTTTGTCCAGGGCTACAACAATAACGTCTGCTGTTGGGGGTACTCGAGGACTGGAATTGGCAAACTGCTCTAGAAAAGCAGACTTAGGGTTAGGCCAATCCTCTCAGCTGCTACAGGTATGTCCGCACAAGTATGTTCTCTTCTCATGGTAACAAAACACTGATACGTTTCTACTCCCTAGTTCTCTGTAGTCTAAATGGGGAAGAACATGGCCACTATGCTGGGCTCACACAGTCTTGTTGCTGGAGGAATCTGTAAGAGAGGACAGCAGCATCTCGTTCTTTTTATTCTGTAGTAGGGACTTGTCCGTGGTTATGTGATCGGGGTGAGCGTAGGCAGGGCTCTTCTTGGACATCCTGGTGGAGCACCTCATCAGGGCCTTGACGATGAGGTAGGCCAGCTCGGCTACGTTGAGAACCATGCAGATGGCAGACGAAGCCACCATGAAGATGGTGAAGATGGTCTTCTCTGTGGGTCGTGAGATGAAGCAGTCCACCTTGTTGGGGCAGGGCCACTGCTCACACTTCACCAGACGAGGCATCGCGAAGCCATCGTAAACAAAGTAGAGGGCGTACATAAAGCCAGCCTCAAAAATCAGGCGGAAGAACAGGCTGCAGGTGTACGTCCACCACAGAGGCCCTGTGATGGGCAGACGACTCCTCTTCAGGGCCTCTAGGTCCACCTGCCTGGTCTTGTCATCACCACCGCTGTGCAAGGCCGTCGAGATGATGTGCCTCTTGTCCCCACGCTTCCTGTAAGTCACGTGCATGGCCACCAACAGGGCCGGTGTAGACACAAAGATCAGCTGCAGGCACCAGAGACGGATGTGCGACACAGGGAAGAAGTGGTCATAGCAGACGTTCTTACAGCCAGGCTGCTGGGTGTTGCAGATGAAGTCAGACTGCTCGTCTCCCCACACGCTCTCTGCAGCCAGTACTAGGATGGTGATACGGAAGATGAATAGGACAGACAGCCATATCTTCCCCAGGCTGGTGGAGTGTTTGTTCACCCCGCCCAGCTGGGCGTACAGAGCCACCCAACTCATCTCTACAGCAGCTTTGGCTTAGACCACCTGGAGAACACAAGAATGGAAACTGTACAAATTAATGTCAGTTCTTAGTGAACTTCAAAAAGGTTTCATGTTCAGAAACCCAAACAGTACACTGGGAAGGAGACCAGTAGGCCTACATCACTGCCGTTTCCTTTTGTCTTTCACAATTAGACATTTGAAAAACCTAACCAAAAATGTACAAACATGAAGTATTCAATTGAACACTAGGTGGTGTTTCTTTCCAATACAATTTAATCAAACTACAACTTAATCAAACTATATAATAATGTGTGTTGTCATTCAAGTAATTACTTTTACACAACACTGGCTATCAAAAGTGAGGCTATATTGACAGATAAAACAGTGTAGTAAAACAATGAATAATCAAACAGTACACAAGAAAGTTAATTTCCATTAACTTAAGACAAAGCAATAAATTAGCATTTGTTTATTATACATTATAAACAGGGTGGTTCGAGCCCTGAATGCTGATTGGCTGACAGCCGTGGTATATCAGACCATATAAAAACATTTTTTTACTTTTCTAATTACGTTGGCAACCCGTTTATAGTCGCAATAAGGCACCTCGGGGGGTTTTGGTATACATCCAGGCACCCCGCGTTGAGTCGTGTGTAGAAGTCATTACCTGTGGTATATTGGCCATATACTACACCTCCTCGTGCGTGGTTGCTTAAATATACACTTACTAAAATTGGCTGCTGCTAGTTACTAAGACTGCATTATTAGTGATGAGTTTACCTGCATTTTATTCAAAATGTAAACTGTCCATAATTTGCCAATTAATAATCATATCTCGTTAGGTTTCCCTGTCGAGTTTCTAATCTGTTAATTCTAACCTGTATATTTGGGAAAAAAATAAGGAACAATCATTTCTTTAATAAAATCCTAAACATCAGCAACAAAAAAAAAAAAAAATCACCAGTGGCTGTATCATTACATAAAGACGAATAAGACAGGTGAGTATGATTCACAAATCACAGCACTCACCTCACTTTCTCGGAACTTCAGCAAACGTCCATTAATTTCACTTTTCGGTGCTCTTTAATGCCGTCGTTTCAAGAAACACCAAAGACGGAGAGAGCAACTCCAAACGAAGCTGAGGGGAAAATGTAGTTGTTTGGAAGTAGGTCCGACTGTGAAGTCTGCGCTCTGATGAGATGTACCTGAGTTTTTACGATCTTCACTTGAGGACGATCCACCTGCTAGGGGGCGGGACGAAGAAAAAGAGCGCTCATCAGTTCAGGAGTGTGTAACTTTTAGATTAAAGTGTCAGCCGTGTAGAGTTTTACCTGATTTCACTGAAATACACTGATTTGTTTATTTGAATCAAACACAATCACATTCTTTTCACATTGACTGTTTATAGACAATTCAGAGAGATACACTTGAATTCAGTCTTCATTTACGGTACGAGCTATAAAGCACGCAGTCATCATTAGCCCAATATTAGACTAAAAGCGCCTAACGTTACTCCGTAGTCCAAGGACCTTACATGTTGTTTAAGGGGCGAATTGGCCCTGGAAGGTAAAACAGCTAAATACTCCATATAAACGTGACTAGATTCTCAATTGCAGTACGGTTCTAGAAACATAAATCCCTTTACTTTCATATCACATCAAAATAATTTCACAAATGCAGAATACACACTTAGTGTACACTGTTTTAACCGGGTTTAGCACAGTTGCAGCACGTTTCAGTGACGTGTGTGGCTTCGGTCTTTCATTTACACACAGGTGTTCAGAGACGCAGATAGCTAATTAGCACAGGTAGTCAGTCCACTGTCTCCCGTAAACAAGCGCTGTAACATGGAAATATGTCCGTGTGGGAACCCTAACCCTATACAAAGGTGTGTATCAATGTAACTTTGTTTTATTATTATTTACGATATGAAATGTCCTTATGCTTCCAATACTGCAAGGGACTCGTGTTAATGTTCAGACCGAGCATTGCGGCTCTTAACGAAACTCCCCTCTACAGAAGAGGCCTTCCTCCAATGACTCTTCTGTGTAATGTAACTGAACTGAGAGTCATGGTCAAGGCCTAAGTCGTCATGAAACAGTCAGTATAGTCACATGATGATGGAGACTTCCTATGTGAAATCAAGATTACCACAACAAAGTAGGCATGACCTCATGCAGACTGAAGATCTATCTAGCGATTATGATATTTTGGGAGACCATAGGAAAATACCAGATATAGTACATAATACTGTTTGTTGTGCATCTCTGTTATTGTGAAGGAAAAATGACAATCTCAACATTTTAATAAAAAAATCTCCCATAAGGTTTTCACATTAACATTTCATATTCATAATTCAAGAAGCCATTGTGGTATGACCAAACCAATAATTTCCTTGTCTGATCAACGTGTTGATTGCATAAAACATGTGGTGGTTAGATTTCTGAGATGGCATGATAATCAATCCCTAGATTGGTTTATTGTGTGTGAGGGCTACAGTAACATCCCAGATTGGTTGATTGATTGTGTGTGAGGACTCAGGGCTACAGTATTCAGTAACATCCCCAGTGTAGGCCCTACTGAGAGATCAGATCATCCTCATCACCATGCTATTTGGCTGAGTGATGGACAGCAGAGTCCCAGACCTCAGCCCACCCTGTTCATCAGTGGTGGTGATAGTCCTGGGGTCACTTCTTGAGCTTGGCCAGGCCCATGAGAAGCTGGTCCCTTCTCTCTCTCCTGGCAGACAGGTGCTGCTGGTCAGCTGGGATCAGCTCACACATCTCCTGGAGGGACACATCAGAAGAAGAAGGGAGGGAGAGGGAAATAAGATGAGTAGAGAGAATGCATTGTTTCTTCTCTGAATTGTACACTGAACAAAAATAAAATGCAACAATTTCAAAAGGTTTTACTGAGTTACAAGGAAATCAGTCAATTGAAATATATTCTTAGGCCCTAATCTATGGATTTCACATGACTGGGAATACATCTCCAATCCAAAATGAAATCTAGAATCGGCTTCACTCATGCTGCCAAACATACCCTAGTGACCATCCTACCGATCCTCAACTTCGGTGATGTCATTTACAAAATAGCCTCCAATACTCTACTCAACAAATTGGATGCAGTCTATCACAGTGCCATCCGTTTTGTCACCAAAGCCCCATATACTACCCACCACTGCGACCTGTACTCTCTCGTTGGCTGGCCCTCGCTTCATACTCGCCAAACCCACTGGCTCCAGGTCATCTACAAGTCTCTGCTAGGTAAAGCCCCGCCTTATCTCAGCTCACTGGTCACCATAGCAGCACCCACCCGTAGCACGCGCTCCAGCAGGTATTTTTCACTGGTCACCTGCAAAGCCAATTCTTCCTTTGCCGCCTCTCCTTCCAGTTCTCTGCTGCCAATGGCTGGAATGAACTGCAAAAATCACTAAAGCTGGAGACTCTTACCTCCCTCACTAGCTTTAAGCACCAGCTGTCAGAGCAGCTCACAGATCACTGCACCTGTACATAGCTCATCTGTAAATTAGCCCATCCAATCTACCTCATCCCCATACTGTATTTATTTATTTATCTTGCTCCTTTGCACCCCAGTATCTCTACTTGCACATTCATCTAATGCACATTCTACCGTTCCAGTGTTTATTTGCTATATTGTAATTACTTCACCACCATGGCCTACTTATTGCCTTACCTCTCTTATCCTACCTCATTTGCACATGCTGTATATAGATTTTTCTACTGTATTATTGATTGTATGTTTGTTTATTCCATGTGTAACTCTGTTTTTGTATGTGTCGAACTGCTTTGCTTTATCTTGGCCAGGTCGCAGTTGCAAATGAGAACTTGTTCTCAACCAGCCTACCTGGTTAAATAAAGTTGAAATAAAAATAAATAAATAAATACATCTTGGCAAAGGAGAAATGCTTACTAACTGGGGTGTAAACATATTTGTGCACATTTGAGAGAAATAAGCTTTTCGTGCTTATGGAACATTTCTGGGATCTTTTATTTCAGCTCATGAAAAATGGGACCAACACTTAAATATTGCATTTATATTTTTGTTCAGTATAGTTTTAACTGCTAGGATTTCATTTCGGTGTTATCCTAGTGAAATATTTCCTTGGTTACACTATGCATTTAAAAATCTGTCCAATATGAAATATTTTATGCTTGTGAAATAGTTTACGCTTAGGGCCAGGGTGTTCTCACATGACGGCTTCCATTGGAGTGTGGAGAATGATGTTTGAACAGCCTGACTGCATATGATTGAGTAACGTCTAGTTAACAGGGTATAGTACTAGAAGGGAAAAACTTTTGAATGCTCGCCCTTGAGCTCGCTGGACTTAATGTTCCATTGCCCTCATTGAACTAACCCAGTTTTTCATACCTTCTTGTACTTGATGAGCAAAATCTGAAGACATTTGACCTAGTCCTAGAATATAGAGGCGTTGGTACAAACAGTACAACACACAAACACATAAGCTTACTTTGTTGATGCGCTCGGCTGCCTCCCCAGAGAATTCGGGAACAGGTCCAAAGGCGTTCAGAACCCTCTTCATGCCCTCTCTGTAGCGCTGGAGATATTCCTCCAGACCTGGGGGAGTGGACCGGATAGAGAGGGATGGGTAGACTTTAAGGCCAAAGGCAGATCTTACTGTATTTGGTTCAGTATAGAGTAACAAAACAGATTTGTATCGTCTCACCATGACCAAGAATGAAAGTACTCAAAGTCATTTAGGCCTAGTTGTATTCTACATTGAACAAAAATATAAAAACGCTACATGCAACAATTTCAAAGATGTTACTGAGTTACAGTTCATAAGGAAATCAGTAAATTTAAATAAATATATGGATTTCACATGACTGGGAATACAAATGTGCATCTGTTGGTCACAGATAACAAAAAAAAAAGGTAGGATCAGAAAACCAGTCAGTATTTGGTGTGACCACCATTTGCCTCATGCAGCTCGACACATCTCCTTTGCATGGAGTTGATCAGGCTGTTGATTGTGGCCTGTGTAATGTTGTCCCACTCCTCTTCAATGGCTGTGCGAAGTTGCTAGACATTGGCGAGAACTGGAACAAGCTGTGGTACATATAGATCCAGAGCATCCCAAACGTGCTCAATGGGTGACATGTCTGGTAAGTCTGCAGGCCATGAACGAACTGGGACATTTTCAGCTTCCATGAATCGTGTACAGATCCTTGCGACATGGGGCTGTGCATTATCACGCTGAAACATGAGGTGATGGCGGGGGATGAATGGCACGACAATGGGCCTCAGGATCTCGTCATGGTATCTCTGTGCATTAAAATTGCCATTGATGAAATGCAATCGTGTTCGTTGTCTGTAGCTAATGCTTGCCATACCATAACCCCACTGCCACCATGGGGCACTATGTTCACAACGTTGAAACCGCGCCTGCCCACACAATGCCATATCTGCCATTTGCCCGGTACAGTTGAAACCAGGATTCATCCATGAAGAGGACACTTCTCCAGTGTGCCAGCGGCCATCGAAGGTGAGCATTTGCCCACTAAAGTTGGTTACGACGCTGAACTGCAGTCAGGTCAAGACCCTAGTGAGGACGACAAGCACGCAGATGATCTTCCCTTATATGGTTTCTGACAATTTGTGCAGAAATTCTTTGGGTGTGCAAACCCATAGTTTCATCAACTGTCCGGGTGACTGGTCTCAGACGATCCCTCAGGTGAAGAAGACGGATGTGGTGTCCTGGGCTGGCATGATTATACGTGGTGTGAGGCCGGTTGGACGTACTGCCAAATTCTCTAAAATGATGCTGGAAGCAGGCTTATGGTAGAGAAATGAACATTCAATTATCTGGCAACAGCTCTGTTGGACATTGCTGCAGTCAGCATGCCAATTGCGCGCTCCCTAGAAACTTGAGACATCTGTGGCATTGTGTTGTGTGACAAAACTGCACATTTTAGTGTGGCCTTATTGTCCCCAGTACAAGGTGCCCCTGTGTAATGATCATGCTGTTTAATCAGTTTCTTGATGTGCCACACCTGTCAGATGGATGGATTATCTTGGCAAAGGAGAAATGCGCAGGGATGTGAACAAATTTCTGCACACAATGAGAGAAATAGTATTTTTGTGGGTATTGAACATTTCTTGGATCTTTTATTTCAGCTCATGAAACATGGGACCAACACGTTACATGTTGCATTTATATTTTTGTTCAGTGTATTTGAATGAATTTAGTAAGTGGGTTTAAGCATTAAAACTAGTCAACTTCTTTCTTAGGTGTAAAAAGCTTGTTAATTTGTTTCTTACTTCCAAGTTGAACACTGAATGTGTACATGAACATTACAGGAACAGACTAAAGCTAACACTTCAGTGTGATAACTGGCAGCTACGTCCAACTAAGCTCTCTCACAGAGTTTTGTTTTTGGAGGGAGAGACCTCACCTGACGGGCTGTTTTCAAAGACTCTTTCTCTCCTCTACTTCCACTACTTAAGTAAAAATACTTTAAAGTAGTATTTAAGTAGTATCTGTACTTTATCATTTATATATATATATATTTTTTTGTTGTTGAATTTTTACCCCCTTTTTCTCCCCAATTTCGTGGTATCCAATTCTTAGTAGTTACTATCTTGTCTCATCGCTACAACTCCCGTACGGGCTCGGGAGAGACGAAGGTCGAAAGCCATGTGTCCTCCGAAACACAACCCAACCGCACTGCTTCTTAATCCAACCCGGAAGCCAGCCGCACCAATGTGTCGGAGGAAACACAGTGCACCTGGCGACCTGGTTAGCGTGATGCGCCCGGCCCGCCACAGGAGCCGCTAGAGCGCGATGAGACAAGAATATCCCTACCGGCCAAACCGGTAGGACGACGCTAGGCCAATTGTGCGTCGCCCCACGGACCTCCCGGTCGCGACAGAGCCTGGGCGCGAACCAGAGTCTCTGGCAGTGCCCTAGACCACTGCGCCACCCGGGAGGCCTATTATTTATATTTTTGACAACTTTTACTTCACTATATTCCTAAAGAAAATATTGTACTTTTTACTCCATACATTTTCCATGACACTCAAAAGTATTTGTTACATTTTTAATACTTAACAGAACAGGAAAACTGTGAAATTCACACACTTATCAAGAGAACACGTGGTCATCCCTACTGCCTATGTTCTGACGGTCTCACTAAACACATGCATCTTTTGTAAATAATATCAGTGTTGGAGTGTGACCCTGGCAATCCATACATTTTAAAACAAGAAAATGGTTCCGTCTGGTTTGCTTAATAAGGAATTTGAAATTATTTATACTTTTACTTTGATACTTAAGTATATTTTAGCAATTCAATTTACTTTTGATACTTAAGTATATTTAAAACCAAACACATTTAGACTTTTACTCAAGTAGTATTTTACTATTTTAATTTGTGACTTATTTCAGCAACTTTCTATTAAAAGGTATCTATACTTTTACTCAAGTATGAGAATTGGGTACTTTTTCCACCACTGTCTGCTTCAATAGTCTGAACAAAATAAGTGTAAGGCTCCTTCTGTCTGATAAAATGACTCAGCTTTCTGGGTGTAAGGGCTCTTCTGTCTGATTAAATGACTCAGCTTTCTGGGTGTAAGGGCTCTTCTGTCTGATAAAATGACTCAGCTTTCTGGGTGTAAGGGCTCTTCTGTCTGATAAAATGACTCAGCTTTCTGGGTGTAAGGGGTCTTCTGTCTGATTAAATGACTCAGCTTTCTGGGTGTAAGGGCTCTTCTGTCTGATTAAATGACTCAGCTTTCTGGGTGTAAGGGCTCTTCTGTCTGATCAAATGACTCAGCTTTCTGGGTGTAAGGGCTCTTCTGTCTGATCAAATGACTCAGCTTTCTGGGTGTAAGGGCTCTTCTGTCTGATCAAATGACTCAGCTTTCTGGGTATAAGGGCTCTTCTGTGCCCTGTTTGGAAATGATAGTCAATCAGAGAGAACTGTTGAGTGTTTTACTATCTGATTGGACTAGTTGTACTAGACCAGTGGTTCCCAACCTTTTTGGGTTACTGTACCAACAACTGAATTTTGCTCTGCCCAGAGTACCCCTGAAGTATCCCCTCATGTGCATTTTACCTATTGTCTCATGAGTGTTCTCAAGTACCCCCAGGGGTCCTAGTACACCTGGTTCGGAACCACTGGACCTACAGTGATAACAGGAGTGGACCTGAGTGTTTTACTATCTGATTGGACTGGTTGGACTAGGTGACCTACAGTGATAACAGGATTGGATTCTCAATGTGTTCTCTGTCTCTTCCGTCAACGCGTTCTCTCAATGTGTTCTCTGTCTCTTCCGTCAACGCGTTCTCTGTCTCTTCCGTCAACGCGTTCTCTGTCTCTTCCGTCAACGCGTTCTCTGTCTCTTCCGTCAACGCGTTCTCTGTCTCTTCCGTCAACGCGTTCTCTGTCTCTTCCGTCAACGCGTTCTCTGTACTCCCGTCAACGCGTTCTCTCAATGTGTTCTCTGTCTCTCCCGTCAACGCGTTCTCTCAATGTGTTCTCTGTCTCTTCCGTCAACGCGTTCTCTCAATGTGTTCTCTGTCTCTTCCGTCAATGTGTTCTCTGTCTCTTCCGTCAACGCGTTCTCTCAATGTGTTCTCTGTCTCTTCCGTCAACGCGTTCTCTCAATGTGTTCTCTGTCTCTTCCGTCAACGCGTTCTCTGTCTCTTCCGTCAACGCGTTCTCTGTCTCTTCCGTCAACGCGTTCTCTGTCTCTTCCGTCAACGCGTTCTCTGTCTCTTCCGTCAACGCGTTCTCTGTCTCTTCCGTCAACGCGTTCTCTGTCTCTTCCGTCAACGCGTTCTCTGTCTCTTCCGTCAACGCGTTCTCTGTCTCCTCCGTCAACGCGTTCTCTGTCTCTTCCGTCAACGCGTTCTCTGTCTCTTCCGTCAACGCGTTCTCTCAATGTGTTCTCTGTCTCTCCCGTCAACGCGTTCTCTCAATGTGTTCTCTGTCTCTCCCGTCAACGCGTTCTCTCAATGTGTTCTCTGTCTCTTCCGTCAACGCGTTCTCTCAATGTGTTCTCTGTCTCTTCCGTCAACGCGTTCTCTGAATGTGTTCTCTGTCTCTTCCGTCAACGCGTTCTCTCAATGTGTTCTCTGTCTCTTCCGTCAACGCGTTCTCTCAATGTGTTCTCTGTCTCTTCCGTCAACGCGTTCTCTCAATGTGTTCTGTCTCTTCCGTCAACGCGTTCTCTCAATGTGTTCTCTGTCTCTTCCATCAACGCGTTCTCTCAATGTGTTCTCTGTCTCTGTCAACGCGTTCTCTGTGTTCTCTGTCTCTTCTGTCAACGCGTTCTCTCAATGTGTTCTCTGTCTCTTCTGTCAACGCGTTCTCAATGTGTTCTCTGTCTCTCCTGTCAACGCGTTCTCTCTCTGTTCTGTCAACGCATCCTCTCTCTCTGTTCTGTCAAACGCGTTCTCTCTCTCTCTGTTCTGTCAAACGCGTTCTCTCTCTCTCTGTTCTGTCAAACGCGTTCTCTCTCTCTCTGTTCTGTCAAACGCGTTCTCTCTCTCTCTGTTCTGTCAAACGCGTTCTCTCTCTCTCTGTTCTGTCAAACGCGTTCTCTCTCTCTCTGTTCTGTCAAACGCGTTCTCTCTCTCTCTGTTCTGTCAAACGCGTTCTCTCTCTCTCTGTTCTGTCAAACGCGTTCTCTCTCTCTCTGTTCTGTCAAACGCGTTCTCTCTCTCTCTGTTCTGTCAAACGCGTTCTCTCTCTGTTCTGTCAAACGCGTTCTCTCTCTCTGTTCTGTCAAACGCGTTCTCTCTCTCTGTTCTGTCAAACGCGTTCTCTCTCTCTGTTCTGTCAAACGCGTTCTCTCTCTCTGTTCTGTCAAACGCGTTCTCTCTCTCTGTTCTGTCAAACGCGTTCTCTCTCTCTGTTCTGTCAAACGCGTTCTCTCTCTCTGTTCTGTCAAACGCGTTCTCTCTCTGTTCTGTCAAACGCGTTCTCTCTCTCTGTTCTGTCAAACGCGTTCTCTCTCTCTGTTCTGTCAAACGCGTTCTCTCTCTCTGTTCTGTCAAACGCGTTCTCTCTCTGTTCTGTCAAACGCGTTCTCTCTCTGTTCTGTCAAACGCGTTCTCTCTCTCTGTTCTGTCAAACGCGTTCTCTCTCTGTTCTGTCAAACGCGTTCTCTCTCTGTTCTGTCAAACGCGTTCTCTCTCTGTTCTGTCAAACGCGTTCTCTCTCTGTTCTGTCAAACGCGTTCTCTCTCTGTTCTGTCAAACGCGTTCTCTCTCTGTTCTGTCAAACGCGTTCTCTCTCTGTTCTGTCAAACGCATTCTCTCTCTCTCTGTCCTGTCAAACTGTTCTCTCTCTCTGAGCACGGTGGTGCTGCTAGAGCAGGGTCAACTTCTAGTGTTCACAATGCCCTTTCATATTCTCCATCTACTTGATGTTTCAGACTCTCAGAGAATCACGCGTGTGCGCGCGCACACACACACGCGCAACCACACACTCTTTCTCTAAAACACACACCCACGTCATCCCCCAATATATTTTTATTTATTTATATTTCACCTTAACTTAACCAGGTAGGCTAGTTGAGAACAAGTTCTCATTTACAACTGCGACCTGGCCAAGATAAAGCAAAGAGGTGCGACGCAAACAACAACACAGTTACACATGGAATAAACAAACATGCAGTCAATAATACAATAGAAAAAGTCTATATACAGTGTGTGCAAATGAGGTAAGATAAGGGAGTTAAGGCAATAAATAGACCATAGTGGCGAAATAATTACAATATAGCAGTTAAACACGAGTGATAGATGTGCAGAAGATGAATGTGCAAGTAGAGATACCGGGGTGCAAAGGAGAAAAAATAAAAATAACAGTATGGGGATGAGGTAGTTTGTTGGGCTATTTACAGATGGGGTATGTACAGGTGCAATGATCTGTGAGCTGCTCTGACAGCTGGTGCTTAAAGTTAGTGAGGGAGATATGAGTCTCCAGCTTCAGTGATTTTTGCAATTCGTTCCAGTCATTGGCACCAGAGAACTGGAAGGAAAGGCAGCCAAAGGAGGAATTGGCTTTGGGGGTGACCAGTGAAATATACCTGCTGGATCGCGTGCTGCGGGTTGGTGCTGCTATAGTGACCAGTGAGCTGAGATAAGGCGGGGCTTTACCTAGCAAATACTTATAGATGACCTGGAGCCAGTGGGGTTGGCGACGAATATGAAGCGAGGGCCAGCCAACGAGAGCATACAGGTTGCAGTGGTGGGTAGTATATGGGGCTTTGGTGACAAAACGGATGGCACTGTGATAGACTGCATCCAATTTGCTGAGTAGAGTGTTGGAGGCTATTTTGTACATGACATCGCCGAAGTCAAGGATGGGCAGGATAGTCAGTTTAACGAGGGTGTGTTTGGCAGCATGAGTGAAGGATGCTTTGTTGCAAAATAGGAAGCCGATTCTAGATTTAATTTTAGATTGGAGATGCTTAATGTGAGTCTGGAAGGAGAGTTTACAGTCTAAGCAGACACCTAGGTATTTGTAGTTGTCCACATATTCTAAGTCAGAACCGTCCAGAGTAACGATGCTGGACGGGCGGGCAGGTGCGGGCAGCGATCGGTTAAAGAGCATACATTTAGTTTTACTTGCATTTAAGAGCAGTTGGAGGCCACAGAAGGAGAGTCGTATGGCATTGAAGCTCATCTGGAGGTTAGTTAACACAGTGTCCAAAGAAGGGCCAGAAGTATACAGAATGGTGTCGTCTGCGTAAAGGTGGATCAGAGAATCACCAGCAGCAAGAGCGACATCATTGATGTATACAGAGAAAAGAGTCGGCCCGAGAATTGAACCCTGTGGCACCCCCATAGAGACTGCCAGAGGTCCGGACAACAGGCCCTCCGATTTGACACACTGAGCTCTGTCTGAGAAGTAGTTGGTGAACCAGGCAAGGCAGTCATTTGAGAAACCAAGGCTACCGAGTCTGCCGATAAGAATGTGGTGATTGACAGAGTCGAAAGCCTTGGCCAGGTTGATGAAGACGGCTGCACAGTACTGTCTCTTATCGATGGCGGTTAAGATATTGTTTAGGACCTTGAGCGTGGCTGAGGAAACCAGCTCGGAAACCAGCTCGGAGAAGGTACGGTGGGATTCGAAATGGTCGGTGATCTGTTTGTTAACTTGGCTTTCAAAGACCTTAGAAAGGCAGGGTAGGATAGATATAGGTCTGTAGCAGTTTGGGTCTAGAGTGTCTCCCCCTTTGATGAGGGGGATGACCGCGGCAGCTTTCCAATCTTTGGGGATCTCAGACGATACGAAAGAGGTTGGAACAGGCTAGTAATAGGGGTTGCAACAATTTCGGCAGATCATTTCAGAAAGAGGGTCCAGATTGTCCAGGCTGGCTGATTTGTAGGGGTCCAGATTTTGCAGCTCTTTCAGAACATCAGCTGTCTGGATTTGGGTGAAGGAGAAATGGGGGAGGCTTGGGCATGTTGCTGTGGTGGGTGCAGGGCTGTTGACCGGGGTAGGGGTAGCCAGGTAGAAAGCATGGCCAGCTGTAGAAAAATGCTTTTTGAAATTCTCAATTATCGTGGATTTATCGGTGGTGACAGTGTTTCCTAGCCTCAGTGCAGTAAGCAGCTGGGAGGAGGTGCTCTTATTCTCCATGGACTTTACAGTGTCCCAGAACTTTTTGGAGTTTGTGCTACAGGATGCAAATTTCTGTTTGAAAAAGCTAGCCTTTGCTTTCTTAACTGCCTGTGTATATTGGTTCCTAAATTCCCTGAAAAGTTGCATATCGCGGGGGCTATTCAATGCTAATGCAGTACACCATAGGATGTTTTTGTGCTGGTCAAGGGCAGTCAGGTCTGGAGTGAACCAAGGGCTATATCTGTTCCTGGTTCTACATTTTATGAATGGGCATGCTTATTTAAGATGGTGAGGAAAGCACTTTTAAAGAATAACCAGGCATCCTCTACTGATGGAATGAGGTCAATATCCTTCCAGGATACCCAGGCCAGGTCGATTATAAAGGCCTGCGTGCTGAAGTGTTTTAGGGAGCGTTTGACAGTGATGAGGGGTGGTCGTTTGACTGCAGACCCATTACGGACGCAGGCAATGATCGCTGAGATCCTGGTTGAAGACAGCAGAGGTGTATTTGGAGGGCAGGTTGGTTAGGATGATATCTATGAGGGTGCCCGTGTTTACGGATTTGGGGTTGTACCTGGTAGGTTCATTGATAACTTGTGTGAGATTGAGGGCATCAAGCTTAGATTGTTGGATGGCCGGGGTGTTAAGCATGTCCCAGTTTAGGTCACCTAACAGCACGAGCTCTGAAGATAGATGGGGGACAATCAATTCACACATGGTGTCCAGGGCACAGCTGGGGGCAGAAAGTGGTCTATAGCAAGCGGCAACGGTGAGAGACTTGTTTCTGGAAAGGTGGATTTTTAAAAGTAGAAGCTCAAATTGTTTGGGCACAGACCTGGATAGTAAGACAGAACTCTGCAGGCTATTTCTGCAGTAGATTGCAACTCCGCCCCCTTTGGCAGTTCTATCTTGTCGGAAAATGTTAGTAAGGGATGGAAATGTAAGGGTTATTGTTGGACTTCCTAAGCCAGGATTCAGACACGGCTAGGACATCCGGGTTGGCAGAGTGTGCTAAAGCAGTGAATAAAACAAACTTAGGGAGGAGGCTTCTAATGTTAACATGCATGAAACCAAGGCTTTTACGGTTACAGAAGTCAACAAATGAGAGCACCTGGGGAATGGGAGAGGAGCTAGGCACTGCAGGGCCTGGATTAACCTCTACATCACCAGAGGAAGCGTAGGATAAGGGTACGGCTAACGGCTATAAGAATTGGTCGTCTAGTACATTCGGAACAGAGAGTAAAAGGAGCAGGTTTCTGTGCGCGGTAGAATAGATTCAATGCATAATGTACAGACAAAAGGTATGGTAGGATGTGAATACAGTGGAGGTAAACCTAGGCATTGAGTGGCAATGAGAGAGGTATTGTCTCTAGAGACACCATTTAAACCAAGTGAGGCTAGCTCCAGGCTAATTGGCGCTTGCGTCGGGACAGAAACGTTAGCCAGGAGTAAACACTCAGATAGCAGCTAGCTAGCTGCAATGATCGAGGTGAAAAGGTTCAGAGCTTGCGGTAGGAGTCTGGAGATATGGAGAAGAAGAAGTCCGATATGCTCTGGGTTGAATCGCACTGTGCAGACTGGCAGTAGTTGTCCGGGCTAAAAGTTAGCTGATGACCGCTAGCAGTGGCTAGCTGACTACTAGCTAGTTAGCTGGCTAGCTTCTGTTGAGGGTTCCGGTTCTAAAGTAAAGAAAATAGCAGATCAATACCACATTGGGTGAAGCAGG
This sequence comes from Salvelinus namaycush, assembly GCF_016432855.1. Taxonomy (NCBI): domain Eukaryota; kingdom Metazoa; phylum Chordata; class Actinopteri; order Salmoniformes; family Salmonidae; genus Salvelinus; species Salvelinus namaycush. The sequence goes on from NC_052319.1 coordinate 29,643,035, forward strand.
TTGCAGGAGAGTATGTTGAAGTTAAGAAAAATATTTAAAAAAGAAAAGAAAAAAGATATACACGGGACACAAGACGAAGACAAAGATGCCTGACTGCTACGCCATCTTGGATTGGTGGTGAAATAATATGGTAAAAGGGTACTGAGACGTGATGGTAGCCACAGTTCCCCCTCCTTTTATCAGCTGTTCAGGGTCTGGCAGAGCAACCTCTTCGAACCCTAATATCACGGTCTGGTCATAAACTCTGCCCTTCACACAACCATCTGACCATCGCACATTGTTAATGTCACAATCACACAGGACAAAGAGGACAGTATATAAATATTTATTCTTTGGGGACGTTCTCTCTTTGTGTAAGTCAAAAGGAGAAACTTACCTTCAGGTGCGTTGAGGTGCATGGTTTCCATGGGACCAATAAAAGCGTAACGCATTCCCAGCCCCTCTGACATCACCAGGTCAATGTCCTTGACTGAAATGACACCGTCCTGAAACGAGAGGAAGCAATAAACACAGATTCAACAAAAGACTCAAGACCCGCCCCCCCCCCCCCCCCCCCCCCCCCCTCAGAAGTGCTCTACCTGCCCACTTGCCCACCAACGACTGGTCTGTCTGTCTGTCAGGAGTGCTGAGGGAGCAGTAGACTAGAAGACCCTTCTTATTTCATCCCACCAGAGCAGAATTAAGGCTACTCCCACCAGATTGGGTTTCCCCAATCATCCCATTCTGTGTCCCAGGATAATGGGAGGGTACAGAGGAAGCTGTGAGGGCAGTGCCAGGCCTGGGACAGGGCCTGCTGTTCTCCACTCAGATTACTGCTCAACAGATACCTGTTGGCTAACCAGGGGGAAATCAAAGCTTGCACACAGATCTAGAGAGTAGAGGGGAACGGGGACAGGGTTGTCTTTGTTCGCATCCTGTGGGCCAACAACGGGCCCGTTATCTTGGCATCGCGAGGCGGCGTCCAGGTGGGGGGGGCAGCTGTGAAAAGGGGCCTTTCCTCTGCTGTAATCACCGGGAGCTACCGGCTGCGTTCTCAGCCACTCCACTTTCCCACGCTGGCTTGGACTCAAAGGCCAACTTCTGTGTGTCTGTCTATGTAATATTAATATCAATGACACTTCACTTGAACTCTCCATTATTAAGACCATAACACTCAGCTTTCTGAAAATTTTACAGCAATGACCAGGTAGGCCTATGTACTTACAAGATAAAATTATAACATATTAAGAATTTTTCTTTGGGGAGGGCACCACTAGATACCAGGTAGTTACCACCTAAGTAGAATTATTCTACGTAGGCTATGTGACTAGTACATTTCTATAGATGCCATATCATTTCCTATTAGTTACCAGGTAGCCCAACCCCTGGTGTTAACAGTACAGTATAACAAGTTTCCAACTTCCTCTGTCTGAGTGCTTATGACGAAATGAGAGGACAAACCATGCAGGATAGACCAGATTCCCAAACTGTGAAATCACAGTGAGCCGCACTCAGTGAGCTTACAGTACATTGTCATGCACGAGGTGTGTGTATCTAGGTAAAGGCTGAGTTGATGCTGGCTTTACTCCGTGTTGCATCATGCTTAAGAACAGCCCTTTAGCCGTGGTATATTGGCCATATACCACACCTCATCAGGGCGTATTGCTTAAGTATTGCACTATTCCTCCACAAAGGTTCCATACAACTTCTTTAACTACCATTCATGTTCAGTCAATACTGGGATACTAAACATTACCCCATATAAATCACTAGCTAGAGGACAGGCTCTTAGGCCTAATGCAGAGTAGGTAATCTGGTTCACCTACATGGCAACCAGCCTTAACCAGAAGGAAGTACAAATCACTGCCTGGCACTGTTTTAGTAAGGAATGTCATAAAGACATGCGTCTGAGTTTCTACAGGGCAGTGTAAAGACGTAAATATGTACACATAGACGGGATGTATATGGCGTGGGGAATGGATGCAAGGTGAAGACGCTCAGTTCCCTGCACCGTTTCTCTGAACTAAAAACAACACCGGTATTCTCAGTAACAGACTCCATTGGATTTCCATTGGAGCGTGACCACACCGCTTTGTTGAGTGGACTGACTGAGCTCACGAGAGCTGTGATTTTTCACTCTGAAGGCTCACTTAACTCTTTAAAGAAACTTCAGTGTAACACGCTAATGCACATCCAAACTGAGTGGAGTAGGTCGGCCTGTTCTGACTGTCTGTGTGCATTCAACTGGGATGTAAACCCTGTTGTTGTATGCTTCAGGTCAAGGAAGACCATGGAAGTAGAAGAATTCTCCTCTTGGGTAGGGGTCCGGTCATGTAACACAAAATTTGTGTGTAACGGTCATTACATTTAAGTCATTTAGCAGACGCTCTTATCCAGAGCGACTTACAAGTTGGTCATGAAGATCAATGCTAATTTGAGTCGCCAAATGAGTGACAGTGACCTGACAAAGTGACTTCAGCACTCCTTCTTACCATGTGATTCCGATCTTTGCTTTTTGTAACATACATATACAATGATTTGTGCTTTCACTTCCTTTAAGAATGTTGAAATGATATTATTGGGAAACCTTAGCTCTTTTTCTGCTGATATGGATGACCAGGATAGGGAAGTGACACTGTCACCTCATGGAAAATCTTACAATTCACTGTTCACATCATACAGTCTAGGGTTCACATCAATAAATACTTCACTTTACAAAGACGCTACTGTAATAACCACGAGGAGATTACAGGAGGCTAACAGGAATGGAGAAAGTTTGTTGAACCAGGTGATGGCCGAAGCCTGCAGACATCGCTGCCCTCAAAGGCTTCATCTTCAATCTGTGCAACTCTCAACTCAACCACAGCCTTACCAAAACTAGGCACCCGTCACATCTTCATACACACACACAACCACTCTGCTCTCTCGTTTTCTTATCATCTGCACAGGCCAGCCAGTGGAAAAACACTCATGGTGTCGGTGCCTGTGTTGACAGAGTAGAGATTAAGGCAAGCAGGGTGACTGACTGACTGACTGGTCACCTTGAGATGGTCTCTAGTTCTGTCCCTTCAATGACCAGGCTTTTCACAAGGACACATCTTCCCCTTACTGCCCCCACACCCACCTATTAAGACAGTTTCCACAGCTTTCTCACTCTTGGCTCACTCTACCCACACAGTCCATTTGAGTGAAAATGAGGAGGTTGGTAGGCTATTGCATACCAAGACATAAACATAATCCATGACGCCTCGTTAACTGTATTGAGTGTAAAGGTTACATAAACACCTGTGGTTTTTGTAAACATGTATATTTTGGCTGATTCCTAGACTGCTGTTGTGGCAAAAGCAGCTCCTGCTGTAAGTGCTTCTCTTGTCCTGGTTAGCTACTGTTTTTTTAACATGATAGCAGTACCCTAGCCGTGAGGGCTGGATGGGTCTGGGAGACCAGTTCAGACCGGTCCGGGAGCATCTGATACAGGTGTACTGTAACTGTACTGCAGAGACAAGGCGTACTGTGTCAGGCAGCTGAATGTGGGGAGTCTATTGTAAATCTACCCCCCCCCCCCCCCCCCCAAAAAGACAGAAAAAATAAATGTTGTAATCAGTGGATTGTAAATGCTCCATTATATTTGTGTGCTGACAAAGACAGAGGGACTGTGGTTGATCTTCTGTCTGAGATAATAGAGCTCACTGATTGACGTAAGCTCTAGATTGCTGCCATTAGCCCTTTTCTCTGTCAACACTGGGATGAGTGATGGGATTTCTTACACATTATCCTCCCTGCTGCCATGTGGCTGAGACAATTCATGTCTGAAGGGGTGAACAGTGCAGCAGGGCAGAATACAGTGGTGTACCATTCAAGGCATTAGCCTCAGTATCAGGGTGGTACAGTGATATGACCTGTTCAATAGTCTATCGGGGTGGGATTGTAGATAGAAAATCAAAGGGACATTGTTGGCTCTCCATACAGTAGGCCTGTTAAACCAGAGTGATTCGGTGATGGTGATTCATCTTATTCCTGGACTAAAAATCTCTTTCAATAGATATTCTCCATTGAGCTTGTTTTTAGTCCAGGACTAGGCTTAATCTCAGATCTGAAAACCAGCCCTAAGAGTTCAGCTCTTTAAATAAGCACTAGGATATAAAACACATCGGGACGAATCTCGACTTGAGATGCGCACATGTAACTCAAACACATCTCCCAATGAAATCAATCAATCAATTAAGTTGAGTGCCTGTGTCTCCAGGAAGGATTCATCTGCTCACATCCTCCATCCGTGTGGTGGTATATAGAGCTGGAGGTTAATTTAGCCCCATTGTTACAGTTTTAGATAGACAGCATGGAGACCTGAAGGCAGCTGACAGACACTTCCCCCTCCACTCCTATTTAAACACGACCATCAGCAGAACTACCGCTATTAAGGATCCAAAGTTCAAAGCTGCAAGGTCTGATGGACTCCTGTCTACAAGGACTGCCAGTGTCAACATCAGCCAAATCCACCTCCACTCATGATACATAATCCCTTGGTTCTAAACTACCTAAGAGACCAATACAGTGATAAGAGAGGAGGGTATGTTGCACAGTATTCAGTCTGCCTCCCACCTTGACCAGCCTCCAGGACTCGGCGATGATGGCGTACTGCACACGGTTTAGGGCGAAGCCGTCAATCTCTTTCTTCAGCCTGACGGGAGCCTGGCCCACGGCAGTCATCAGGGCGTGGGTGGTGTCCATCACCTCCGCCAACGTCTCTGGGTGTGGCACCAGCTCCACCAGACGCACGTAGTAGGGCGGGTTCACCTGTAGGGGGCGAAACTCGTCAGCTCAAAACAACAACAGAGAGAACATCTCCATATCAATAGACCATCTCTTAATTTCCTCTATTCCAGGGATCATCAACTAGATTCAGCTGTGGGCCGAAACATAATTATTACAAATAATTTGTAGACTGCAAATTGACTGCAAGATGCCCAAACAGATTTGACTAAAACATAATAATTTCAAACCTTGCTTACATTTGTATACGATCACGTGTCTCTTTATTATGCGTGGGAATACTTGGGAGCAGATTTCTTAAATTAAAATCACTCGGAGCTGATTTTCTTGGAGCATTTTTACAGTCTCTTATGTCCAACAATAAAAATAAATAATAAAATGTTTGTTTTTGCGCAGAAAACTTGGGGGGGGGGGGGCAAATAAATCCACCCGCCATGCCAAATTCGGCTCGCAGGCCACCAGTTGGAGAACCCTGCTATTTTCTTTATTTGAGATGATTAAAAATTTATAAAAAAATACGTGGACATAGACTAGTACAGCTCCCTCAAATCAGTGCAGATGAGGGAGAGGAGACAAGGGGGAGGAAGCTAATGTGTTGGACCGCATTACTCTGTAAGCCATTTATACACACAGGGGCTATCGATGAGCAGGGATTATCTCACATTGTCCTCTGTGAAGGCCTCTCTGATAGGAGTGGCACTGAGGTAAAACCATTGGGGGATTAGGCTAAACATTCACCATACACATGCACATGCACTTTCCCAGGTAAAGGTGAACTCGTCTCTCTCCGGCCATAGAAGGACTGCACGTGTTTGTGTTTCAGCGTCAAGGTGATGATAAGGGTGGAATTTCTGTGTTTAGCCAGTTGTTAGGAGACTGGGGGAAGACTAGACAAGGACTGGAGTGCAATAAAATGTAGTGTTGCAACAGAAGGGTTAGAACATGAAGGTTACAAATGCCACAACTGGAATGGATGGGTCATTCCCTTGTGCAAATATAAAAAGTTCTGGCTCGGGCAGGGAGAAAGAGAGCTTGTGCAAATATAAAAAGTTCTGGCTCGGGCAGGGAGAAAGAGAGCTTGTGCAAATATAAACAGTTCTGGCTCGGGCAGGGAGAAAGAGAGCTTGTGCAAATATAAAAGTTCTGGCTCGGGCAGGGAGAAAGAGAGCTTGTGCAAATATAAAAAGTTCTGGCTCGGGCAGGGAGAAAGAGAGCTTGTGCAAATATAAACAGTTCTGGCTCGGGCAGGGAGAAAGAGAGCTTGTGCAAATATAAACAGTTCTGGCTCGGGCAGGGAGAAAGAGAGCTTGTGCAAATATAAACAGTTCTGGCTCGGGCAGGGAGAAAGAGAGCTTGTGCAAATATAAACAGTTCTGGCTCGGGCAGGGAGAAAGAGAGCTTGTGCAAATATAAACAGTTCTGGCTCGGGCAGGGAGAAAGAGAGCTTGTGCAAATATAAAAAGTTCTGGCTCGGGCAGGGAGAAAGAGAGCTTGTGCAAATATAAAAAGTTCTGGCTCGGGCAGGGAGAAAGAGAGCTTGTGCAAATATAAAAAGTTCTGGCTCGGGCAGGGAGAAAGAGAGCTTGTGCAAATATAAAAAGTTCTGGCTCGGGCAGGGAGAAAGAGAGCTTGTGCAAATATAAAAAGTTCTGGCTCGGGCAGGGAGAAAGAGAGCTTGTGCAAATATAAAAAGTTCTGGCTCGGGCAGGGAGAAAGAGAGCTTGTGCAAATATAAAAAGTTCTGGCTCGGGCAGGGAGAAAGAGAGCTTGTGCAAATATAAAAAGTTCTGGCTCGGGCAGGGAGAAAGAGAGCTTGTGCAAATATAAAAAGTTCTGGCTCGGGCAGGGAGAAAGAGAGCTTGTGCAAATATAAAAAGTTCTGGCTCGGGCAGGGAGAAAGAGAGCTTGTGCAAATATAAACAGTTCTGGCTCGGGCAGGGAGAAAGAGAGCTTGTGCAAATATAAACAGTTCTGGCTCGGGCAGGGAGAAAGAGAGCTTGTGCAAATATAAACAGTTCTGGCTCGGGCAGGGAGAAAGAGAGCTTGTGCAAATATAAACAGTTCTGGCTCGGGTAGGGAGAAAGAGAGCTTGTGCAAATATAAAAAGTTCTGGCTCGGGCAGGGAGAAAGAGAGCTTGTGCAAATATAAAAAGTTCTGGCTCGGGCAGGGAGAAAGAGAGCTTGTGCAAATATAAAAAGTTCTGGCTCGGGCAGGGAGAAAGAGAGCTTGTGCAAATATAAAAAGTTCTGGCTCGGGCAGGGAGAAAGAGAGCTTGTGCAAATATAAACAGTTCTGGCTCGGGCAGGGAGAAAGAGAGCTTGTGCAAATATAAAAGTTCTGGCTCGGGCAGGGAGAAAGAGAACTTGTGCAAATATAAACAGTTCTGGCTCGGGCAGGGAGAAAGAGAGCTTGTGCAAATATAAACAGTTCTGGCTCGGGCAGGGAGAAAGAGAGCTTGTGCAAATATAAAAGTTCTGGCTCGGGCAGGGAGAAAGAGAGCTTGTGCAAATATAAAAGTTCTGGCTCGGGCAGGGAGAAAGAGAGCTTGTGCAAATATAAAAAGTTCTGGCTCGGGCAGGGAGAAAGAGAGCTTGTGCAAATATAAACAGTTCTGGCTCGGGCAGGGAGAAAGAGAGCTTGTGCAAATATAAACAGTTCTGGCTCGGGCAGGGAGAAAGAGAGCTTGTGCAAATATAAACAGTTCTGGCTCGGGCAGGGAGAAAGAGAGCTTGTGCAAATATAAACAGTTCTGGCTCGGGCAGGGAGAAAGAGAGCTTGTGCAAATATAAAAAGTTCTGGCTCGGGCAGGAGAAAGAGAGCTTGTGCAAATATAAAAAGTTCTGGCTCGGGCAGGGAGAAAGAGAGCTTGTGCAAATATAAACAGTTCTGGCTCGGGCAGGGAGAAAGAGAGCTTGTGCAAATATAAACAGTTCTGGCTCGGGCAGGGAGAAAGAGAGCTTGTGCAAATATAAACAGTTCTGGCTCGGGCAGGGAGAAAGAGAGCTTGTGCAAATATAAACAGTTCTGGCTCGGGCAGGGAGAAAGAGAGCTTGTGCAAATATAAACAGTTCTGGCTCGGGCAGGGAGAAAGAGAGCTTGTGCAAATATAAAAAGGCATCCTGTTTCCTATGCTGTGCAGGGTTTTGGCCAAAAGTAGTGCCCTGTATAGGGTGCCATATTGGACACAGCCTTGGTGTTTGTGGTAGCGCAGTACTGACCGGGTGAGATATGATGCAGCGCTTCTGGTTCTGGACCTGGGAGAAGATGTTGCTAGGCAACAGGCAGGAGGTGGAGCTACTGAAGATCACCCCCTCTCCCACATGACTCTCCACCGCCTGGAAGACACTCCGCTTGGCCTCGATCTCCTCAAACACACACTCCTGTACACAGACACACACGTTTGTTTAGCAGAGAAAATGTGACAGGAAAGTTAATACATTTAACAGATTTAAGGTCATCGCAGTGGGAACAGGGACATTCAGTACAAAATTATGAACAAATATTAGGACATACAGAAATACAATGTAAAGACTGATGAGAACAAACATGGTGTACTTTCAAATGAAACATTTTCTGCTGGGAAAATTGTATTGTTCTATTTCACACCATTTTTATTTGGGTAAATTAAAAAAGGGGAAAACAACTACTTTCCCAGCTATATGGTTCTGTCGTTAACTACACTATGGCACATGATATGAGATTTCACGTCTTGAACACATAGTTATAAGACATGTCATGACATCTTCCTATAAGTCTGCCTATTTCTTAAGACTGAAAGCGAATATTGTTTTCCTTTGAAAACCTTCAAACATGAGGTCGTGCCTTTAAATTACATTTCCCCTTTATTTTAACAGTAAGGGGAACAACCTTCTCATGGTCCCCGGTCACAAGAAGGTTGTGTATTGCTGACATAAGTGTTTCAATACAAACATTATAACCATAGAAACCACACTGAAACAAACATATTTGGCATGATAATATCATTGCTTCTTATAAATTAATACAGAACACCGCTTGTGCTTTATCCTGTTTAATTCATCACTCACCAATATGCACAGACAAGTGTATTGAAGGCCACGATGCTCTTTCACCTAACTAAACTAAGCAGGTTAGATTAACTACACAATGGCTGCAGGTAATGTTCCCTCTAAACTCCCCCAGGACTGCCATGCAGAAAAATATCACCCCGCGCAGAGAAGCACGAGATTGAACTTTCTAGAGTTTTCCCTCTTTGTTAACACTATCAACGTTTCCCTTTACTGTGGGAACTGTGATCGAATCAACGCAATATTATCCACTTTCAATGCAACATACCGAAACAAAACAAACTATTCAAGACTTAGTATGCAAAACTAATATGCAAGAGATTTTGTTCTAGGCAGAACGCAGAGTAGGATTCTATGCATTGACACACACGACTCAGCCCATACTCCACACAGACCGGTGTGGCATTACCAATCAGAGCTGCAGTAGGCCTATATGTAAATAGACCATTGCCATAAATGGATCTGTGCCATTTACCTTGAACTGGACTGTGTTAACAGCATGAGCGGTCGTGAGTAGATGCGCTTGTTTTGAAATCAAAGTGAGAGCTGCATGTAGCCACCTGAGCACATTTGTTCATAACCTTTGCTAGTTAGTGAGTTATTAGCCCAGTTATAGATAATTTGTAGTTAGCAATTGGGGAGTGCAATGCTTCCTACAAGAGCACAAAACGTGTACATTTCTAGACATCTTTGAAAGCGAGTTGGGTAAAGAGCTTTTTAGTGTTGTATTTTGAATAAGCTAGGTAGCCAATAGGCAGAGGGGAGTAATTTGTCTGAGTCTCTGTAAAATTGGTATGGGAATAATAATGCATTTTATTTTGGAAAGTGGTTCCTTGTATACAACACAAACTTTTCCTTGTCTGAAAAACGGGTTCATGTCAAGCCGACATGTTTTTTTTTTTAAAGTCTCATGGAATGTAAGCCTACACTGAACACCACACATGGCTGCTACTGTAGACTGAATGACAGAACAGCTTTTTCCATTTTAAAATGTAATGGGATGTATTTTCTCCATTGTTTTTTATGGTAGGCCACTCTGGTAGGCCTACATGATGATCAAATAGGCACAGTAGCCTACTTGACCACTGTCTGAAACTGTAACTTAAAGCAGCTACAGCCTCAGTGTTCACAGCAAACGCATGCTGGAAGTTGCACAGAATTTATTTTCACAACATTCAAGTTTGTGCTCTGCAGACCTGAAATTTGCTCATTGCCGAAAAATATTTGAGGGGACATTGGCTGCAGGGATGTGTTGTGGGTCAATAATGTAAGGTGGCGGTAAGGTGTGTCTGTCAGTCACCCTTGCAATGGTTACTATGTCTTTAACAGTAGAATAAATAATAACTTCATGACAAAGTTGCACGTCACCAGATTAAACTTGTGACGCTCGCTCACATAAAGAGACAAAAATCAACAATTACCAACTGAGGCGGGACACATTTTGCCTAAAAGGAGAAGATATTCTGCATATAAATCATAAGTCTTAAGTGGGAAAACAATTATAAAGCCTATTGATTCAGAATGAGGTTAGCATAAATGAAAGAGTGACGCATGAGAGCACCAACTGTTCCGGACGACAGTGTGATCTCACTCTCCGTAGCCGATGTGAGTAAGACCTTTATACAGGTTAACTTCTTATGGCTGCAGGGGCAGTATTGAGTAGCTTGGATGAAAGGTGCCCAAAGTAAACGGCCTGCTCCTCAGTCCCAGTTACTAATATATGCATATTATTAGTATTGGATAGAAAACACTCTGAAGTTTCTAAAACTGTTTGAATTATGTCTGTGAGTATAACAGAACTCATATGGCAGGTAAAAACCTGAGAAAAAATCCAAACAGGAAGTGGAAATTCTGAGACGACCATTGGTCGAGTTTCAACCAAGATCCCATTGAAATCACAGCGAGATATGAATGAGTATTCACTTCCTACGGCTTCCACTAGATGTCAACAATCTGTAGAACTATGTCTGATCACTCTACTGTTAAGGGGGGCCGAAGGAGACAGGAATGAGTCACCACTGCCATGAGGTGAACATTATTTGACCACGCGCGTTCACATGAGAGGCAGCTCCGTTCCATCGCTCATCTGAAGTCAATGTAATTCTCCGGTTGGAACGTTATTCAAGATTTATTTGAACAACATTCTAAAGATTGATTCAATACATCGTTTGACATGTTTCTACTGACTGTTACGGAACTTTTGGACATTGTCACGTTTTAGTGAACGCGCTTTGTGACTTTGGAATTGTTTACCAAAGGCGCTAACCAAAGTAGCTAATTGGACATAAATAACGGACATTATCGAACAAATCAAACATTTATTGTGGACCTGGGATTCCTGGGAGTGCATTCTGATGAAGATCATCAAAGGTAAGGTAATATTTATCATGTCATTTCTGGTTTGTTGACTCCAACATGGCAGCTACTTTGACTCTTGTTCTGAGCTCCGTCTCAGATTATTGCATGGTTTGCTTTTTCCGTAAGTTTAAAAAAAAATCTGACACAGCGGTTGCATTAAGGAGAGGTATATCTATAATTCCATGTGTATAACTTGTATTATCATCTACATTTATGATGAGTATTTCTGTTGAAACGATGTGGCTATGCACTATCACTGGATGTTTTTGGAACTAGTGAATGTAACGCGCCAATGTAAACTCCGATTTTTTTATATAAATATGAACTTTATCAAACAAAACATGCATGTATTGCGTAACATGAAGTCCTATGAGTGTCATCTGATGAAGATCATCAAAGGTTAGTGATTCATTTTAGCTATATTTCTGCTTTTTGTGACTGCTATCTTTCGCTGGAAAAATGGCTGTACTTATTGTGGTTTGGTGTGACCTAACATAATCGTTTGTAGTGCATTCGCTGAAAAGCATATTTGAAATCGGACACTTCGGTGGGATTAACAACAAGATTACCTTTAAAATGGTATAAGAAACATGTATGTCTGAGGAATTTTAATTATGAGATTTCTGTTGTTTTGAATTTGGCGCCCTGCACTTCACTGGCTGTTGTCATATCATCCCGTTACCGGGATTGCAGCCATAAGAAGTTTTACCATTCACAAGTCCGTGACGGATTAACAGGACGCGTACTCTTCACTGACATTTTCAACCTCTCCCTGACCTAGTCTGTAATACCTACATGTTTCAAGCAGACCACCATAGTCCCTGTGCCCAAGAACGCAAAGGTAACCTGTCTAAATGCATGCTTTTCCACCGATAAATCCACGATAATTGAGAATTTCTACGGCTGGCCATGCTTTCTACCTGGCTACCCCAACCCCGGCCAACAGCTCCACACCCCCCGCAGCTACTTGCCCAAGCCTCCCCAGCTTCTCCTTCAGCCAAAGAGCTGCAAAACCTGGACCCGTACAAATCAGCTGGGTTAGACAATCTGGACCCTCTCTTTCTAAAATTATCCACCGCCATTGTTGCTACCCCTATTACCAGTCTGTTCAACCTCTTTCGTATAATCCGAGATCCCTAAAGTTTGGAAAGCTGCCGCGGTCATCCCCCTCTTCAAAAGGGGGTGGCACTCTAGACCCAAACTGTTATAGACCTATATCCATCCTGCCCTGCCTTTCTAAAGTCTTCGAAAGCCAAGTTAATAAACAGATCACTGACCATTTCGAATCCCACCGTACCTTCTCCGCTGTGCAATCCGTTTTCCGAGCTGGTCACGGATGCACCTCAGCCACGCTCAAGGTACTAAACGATATCATAACCGCCATTGATAAAAGACAGTACTGTGCAGCCGTCTTCATCGATCTGGCCAAGGCGTTTGACTCTGTCAATCACCGTATTCTTATCGGCAGACTCAACAGCCTTGGTTTCAGAGAGATCAGTGTGTCAAATCGGAGGGCCTGTTGTCCGGACCTCTGGCAGTCTCTATGGGGGTACCACAGGGTTCAATTCTCGGGCCGACTCTTTTCTCTGTATATATCAACGATGTCGCTCTTGCTGCTGGTGATTCCCTGATCCACCTCTACGCAGACGACACCATTCTGTATACTTCCGGCCCTTCTTTGGACACTGTGTTAACTAACCTCCAGATGAGCTTCAATTGTCATACAACTCTCCTTCCGTGGCCTTCAACTGCTCTTAAACGCTAGTAAAACCAAATGCATGCTTTTCAACCGTTCGCTGCCCGCACCCACCTACCATCACTACTCTGGACGGTTCTGACTTAGAATATGTGGACAACTACAAATACCTAGGTGTCTGGCTAGACTAAACTCTCCTTCCAGACTCATATTAAACATCTCCAATCCAAAATTACATCTAGAATCGGCTTCCTATTTCGCAAGAAAGCCTCCTTCACACACGCCACCAAACATACCCTCGTAAATCTGACTATCCTACCGATCCGTGACTTCGGCGATGTCATTTACAATATAGCTTCCAATACTCTACTCAGCAAACTGGATGCAGTCTATCATAGTGCCATCCGTTTTGTCACCAAAGCCCCATATACTACCCACCACTGCGACCTGTATGCTCTAGTCGGCTGGCCCTCGCTACATATTCGTCGCCAGACCCACTGGCTCCAGGTCATCTATAAGTCTTTGCTAGGTAAAGCTCCGCCTTATCTCAGCTCACTGGTCACAATAACACCCACCCGTAGCACGCTTTCCAGCAGGTGTATCTCACTGGTCATCCCCAAAGCCAAAACCTCCTTTGACTGCCTTTCCTTCCAGTTCTCTGCTGCCAATGACTGGAACGAATTGCAAAAAGCTGAAGCTGGAGACTTATATTTCCCTCACTAACTTTAAACATAAGCTATCTGAGCAGCTAACCGATCGCTGCAGTTGTACATAGCCCATCTGTAAATAGCCCACCCAATCTACCTACCTCATATTGTTTTTATTTACTTTTCTGCTCTTTTGCACACCAGTATTTCTACTTGCACATCATCTGCTCATCTATGACTCCAGTGTTAATTTGCTAAATTGTAATTACTTCGCTACTACAGCCTATTTATTTCCTTACCTCCTTACGCCATTTGCACACACTGTATATAGACTGTTTTTTCTCTATTGTGTTATTGACTGTACGCTTGTTTATTCCATGTGTAACTCTGTGTTGTTGTTTGTGTCGCACTGCTTTGCTTTATCTTGGCCAGGTCGCAGTTGTAAATGAGAACTTATTCTCAACTAGCTTACCTGGTTAAATAAAGGTGAAATAAAAAATGTACAGAAAAAAAGGGAAAAAAAGACTATCGCCCTGTAGCCTTGAAATGCTTTGAAAGGCTGTCATAGCTCACATCAACACCATCATCCCAGATATCCTGGACCCACTCCAACAGATCCACAGATGACGCAATTGATATTGCACTCCACACTGCCCTCTCCCACCTGAGCATGAGGAACACCTACGTGAGAATGCTGTTCATTGACTATAGCTCAGCATTCAACACCATTGTGCCCTTCAAGCTCATCACTAAGCTCAGTACCCTGCGACTTAACACCTCCCTCTGGAATTGGATCCAGGACTTGTGCTGAGGGTAGGCAACACCACATTCGTCACGCTGACCCTCAACACAGGGGCCTCTCAGGGGTGCGTGCTTAGTCCCCTCCTGTACTCCTTGTTCAACCATGACTGCATGGCCAAGCGCGACTCCAATACCATCATTAAGTTTGCTGACAACACGACAGAGGTTGGCCTGATCACCGATGACAATGAGACAGCCTGTAGGGAGGTGGTCAGTGACCTGGCAGTGTGGTACTAGGGCAACAACCACTCCCTCAACAAGACAAAGGAGCTGGTTGTAGATTACAGGACATCGAGTCGAGCACGGCACGATCCACATCGACGGGGCTGTAGAGGAGCAGGTCGAGAGCTTCTAGTTCCACTGTGTCCTCATCTCTAAGGAATTATCACGGTTCATACACACCAACACAGTTGTGAAGAAGGCACGACAACACCTCTTCCCCCTCAGGAGACTGAAAAGATTCGGAATGGGCCCCTCTGATCCTCAAAAAGTTCTATAGCTGCACCTTTGAGAGCATCTTGACTGGCTGCATCACCGCTTGGTATGGCAACTGCTTGGCATCCGACCGCAAGGCGTTACAGAGGGTAGTGTGTACGGCCGAGTGCATCACTGGGGCCAAGCTCCCTGCCATCCAGGACCTCTATACCAGGCAGTGTCAGAGGAAAGCCCTAAAAATAGTCAAAGACTCAAGTCATAGAGTGTTCTGTCTGCCACCGAACGGCAAGCGGTACCGGTGTACCAAGTCTGGAATCAACAGAACCCTGAACAGCTTCTATCCCCAAGCCATAAGACTGATAAATAGTTAGTCCGGGTAGCTATTGCTTTACTATTTAACTATCTGCATTGACCCTTTTTACACCAACACTTTTTTTATTTTTTTTTATTAATTTTTATCCCCTTTTCTCCCCAATTGTTCGTGGTATCCAATCGCTAGTAATTACTATCTTGTCTCATCGCTACAACTCCCGTACGGGCTCGGGAGAGACGAAGGTCGAAAGCCACGCGTCCTCCGAAGCACAACCCAACCAAGCCGCACTGCTTCTTAACACAGCGCGCCTCCAACCCGGAAGCCAGCCGCACCAATGTGTCGGAGGAAACACCGTGCACCTGGCCCCCTTGGTTAGCGCGCACTGCGCCCGGCCCGCCACAGGAGTCGCTGGAGCGCGATGAGACAAGGATATCCCTACCGGCCAAACCCTCCCTAACCCGGACGACGCTAGCCCAATTGTGCGTCGCCCCACGGACCTCCCGGTCGCGGCCGGCTGCGACAGAGCCTGGGCGCGAACCCAGAGACTCTGGTGGCGCAGCTAGCACTGCGATGCAGTGCCCTAGACCACTGCGCCACCCGGGAGGCTACACCAACACTTTTGACTCATCACATAAGCTGCTGCTAATGTTTATTATCTGTTCTCTTGCCTAGTCACTTCCTCCCTACCTATATGTACATATCTACCTGAATTACTTCATACCCCTGCACATCAACTCAGTACTGGTACCCCGTGTATATAGCCAAGTTATCATTACTCATTGTGTATTTATTTATTGTCTTTTTCTATTTATCAAATTTTTTTCTCTCTGCATTATTGGGAAGGGCCCGTAAGTAAGCATTTCATTGTTTAACTACACCTGTTCTTTACGAAGCATGTGACAAATACATTTGATATGACAGTGTTTCCAAAAACAAAACAAAAAAACTAGGGAAACACTGAGTGAACTGCAGTCAGTGAGGAAACGTATCTGAACCAGGAAAAGATACTCTGAATATTTCCCAGCAGCATTTCCCTGTAACTCTCTAAAACACCTTCTTTTGTTCTCCGCCACAGTATTACTTGATGATTTCAATCGATACACTGTAATGATTAAACCTGTGTAATACCATATACCTATCTCCCATGTGCCCACTGAGCAGGCATTCCTTCCCCTCAAAGAGAGACAGTGTTGTCTATACTGGTGTGTCGGATGGAATGTGACTCCTGTCTTTGGCTAAAAGACCACACTTCCTGGCTCACGTGGTGTGTTTGTGAGCGTGCGTAAAGCGGGACTAAGACCAGATGAGTGATGAGATGGTTAACCACACTGTAAGGAATTCAACTGTCATGTGGCTTCTCCTATTGTCTCTCCCATACCACATCCTCCTACACCTTCCATTACAGGAAAGCCAACCTTTCTTGGGAGGGGATGGGCAAATCTGGCAAACCTGGCTTTTGTTCTAGACTATTGAGACGCACCCTCAGGGCCTCTGTAATGTTTTTGAATTAAGAAAAATAACACACTACCGTTCAAAAGTTTGGGGTCACTTAGAAATGTCCTTGTTTTCCATGAAAACATACATGAAATTAGTTGCAAAATGAATAGGAAATATAGTTAAGATGTTGACAAGGTTATAAATAATGATTTTTAATTGAAACAATTGTGTCCTTCAAACTTTGCTTTCGTCAAAGCATCCTCCATTTGCAGCAATTACAGCCTTGTAGACCTTTGGCATTGTAGTTGTCAATTTGAGGTAATCTGAAGAGATTTCACCCCATGCTTCCTGAAGCACCTCCCACAAGTTGGATTGGCTTGATGGGCACTTCTTATGTACCATACGGTCAAGCTTCTCCCACAACAGCTCAATAGGGTTGTGATCCGGTGACTGTGCTGGCCACTCCATTATAGACAGAATACCAGCTGACTGCTTCTTCCCTAAATAGTTCTTGCATAGTTTGGAGCTGTGCTTTGGGTCATTATCTTGTTGTAGGAGGAAATTGGCTCCAATTAAGCGCCATCCACAGGGTATGGCATGGCGTTGCAAAATGGAGTGATAGCCGTCCTTCTTCAATATCCCTTTTACCCTGTACAAATCTCCCACTTTCCCACCACCAAAGCACACCCAGACCATCACAATGCCTCCACCATGATTGACAGATGGCGTCACTCCATCATCTTCTTTGTGATCCGAACACCTCAAACTTAGATTTGTCTGTTCATAACACTTTTTTCCAATCTTCCTTTGTCCAGTGTCTGTGTTCTTTTGCCCATTTTAATAATTTATTTTTATTGGCCAGTCTGAGATGTGGCTTTTTCTTTGCAACTCTGCCTAGAAGGCCAGCATCCCGGAGTCGCCTCTTCACTGTTGACGTTGAGACTGGTGTTTTGCGGGTACTATTTAATGAAGCTGCCAGTTGAGGACTTGGAAGTGTCTCAAACTAGACACTCCAATGTACTTGTCCTCTTGCTCAGTTGTGCACCGGGGCCTCCCACTCCTCTTTCTATTCTGGTTAGAGCCAGTTTCCGCTGTCCTGTGAAGGGAGTAGTACACAGTGTGGTATGAGATCTTCAGTTTCTTGGCAATTTCTCGCATGGAATAGCCTTCATTTCTCAGAACAGGAATAGACTGATGACTTTCAGAAGAAAGGTCTTTGTTTCTGGCCATTTTGAGCCTGTAATCGAACCCACAAATGCTGATGCTCCAGATACTCAACTAGTCTAAAGAAGGCCAGTTGTACTGCTTCTTTAAATCAGCACAACAGTTTTCAGCTGTGCTAACATAATTACAAAAGGTTTTGCCAATCTGCCATTTCCAGCTACAATAGTCATTTACAACATTAACAATGTCTATATTGTATTTCTGATCAATTTGATGTTATTTTAATGGACAAAATATTCGCTTTCCTTCAAAAACAAGGACATTTCTAAGTGACCCCAAACTTTTGAACGGTAGTGTATATATATCAACTTTTTGGGGGAACTCAATTGGGGTCTCAACTTACTACTGAGAGTTAGAAAGGTAATACACAAGGTGTAATTTCGAAATGTGGTTGTGCATCAGCAGATTTCCTCTTGTTATATGTCACTCACTGACAGTCACTCAATTAGCCCATGTAAGTTAAAATGTTTTAGATTGGTAAATTAGTCTAGTTAGTCTAGACAGCTATCTGAACTTGTAGTAGTCATGGCCAAATTACCAACTGGGCACATATTAAAACTTCTTATGGCTGCAATCCCGTTAACGGGATCGATATGACAACAGCCAGTGAAAGTGCAGGGCGCCAAATTCAAACACCAGAAATCTCATAATTAAAATTCCTCAAACATACATGTATCTTATATCATTTTAAAAGGTAATTTAATTGTTGTTAATCCCACCAAAGCGTCCGATTTCAAATAGGCTTTTCAGCGAAAGCACCACAAACAATTATGTTAGATCACCGCAAAATCACAGACAAACACAGTCATTTTTCCAGCCAAAGACAGGAGTCACAAAAAGCAGAAAGAGATAAAAATGAATCACTAACTTTTGATGATCTTAATCAGATGACACTCAGAGGACTTCATGTTACACAATACATATATGTTTTGTTCGATAAAGTTAATATTTATATCCAAAAACCTCAGTTTACATTGGCGCCATGTTCAGAAATGCCTCCAAAATATTCGGAGAAATTGCAGAGAGCCACGTCAAATAACATAAATACTCATCATAAACTTTGATGAAAGATACATGTTTTACATAGAATTAAAGATACACTTGTTCTTAATGCAACCGCTGTCAGATTTCAAAAAGGTTTACGGCAAAACACAATATTCAATAATCTGAAAACAGCATTCAGCCACAAAAGCAAGCCATACAGTTACCCGCCAAATTTGCAGTCAACAAAACTCATAAAAAGCATTATAAATCTTCACTTACCTTTGCTGATCTTCGTCGGAATGCACTCCCAGGACTCCCACAAGAAATGTTTGTTTTGTTCGGTAATGTCCATCATTTATGTCCAAATAGCTATTTTGTTAGCGTGTTTGGTAAACAAATCCAACGTCAGGAAGCGCATTCACTAAAAGCTGACGAAATGTCCAAAAGTTCCGTAACAGTCAGTAGAAACATGTCGAACTATGTTTTGAATCAATCTTTAGAATGCTTTTAACATAAATCTTGAATAACGTTCCAACCGGAGAATTACATTGACTTCAGATGAGCGATGGAACGGAGCTCCCTCTCATGTGAACGTGCATGGTCAGAGCATGGTCAGGTCATGGCAGACCTGACTAATTTCCCTCTCATTCGGCCCCCCTTCACAGTTGAGGCATCAGACAAGGTTCTACAGACTGTTGACATCTAGTGGAAGCCGTAGGAAGTGCAAACTCATCCATATCTCACTGTGAATTCAATAGGATCTTGGTTGAAAATCGACCAGCCTCAGAATTCCCACTTCCTGTTTGGATTTTTTCTCAGATTTTCGCCTGCCATATGAGTTCTGTTATACTCACAGACATCATTCAAACAGTTTTAGAAACTTCAGAGTGTTTTCTATCCAATACGAATAATAATATGCATATATTAGCAACTGGGACTGAGGAGCAGGCAGTTTACTATGGGCACCTCTGTGCACCTTTCATCCAAGCTACTCAATACTGCCCCTGCAGCCATAAGAAGTTAAGATGGTATAAGTCATGTGTAGAATTGGAGGAAATTAGCTTTTAAAACTGCAAAGAATTATCCCCACCCAATGGCAAAATGTTTAGAATTGCAGGAAATTAGCAGTAAAACAGCAACAACAACAAAATGTTAGGTAAAGCAAACATATTTGTTTACCTTTTGTTAATAAAAATATTTTTTCTGCTAACAGATCCCTCTGTACGTATTAAATTATAGTTTTAAATCCTGGCTCGGAGTTAATGTGAGTTAATGTGTAGCGGCTAATTGTATTGCTAATAGGCTATGTGTTTGTAGATCGACTGAGGTGAATGAAGCTACAGCAACAAATGTGATATGGCTAGGGTCATTTTTGCTTGTTTTTGCTGTTCACCAAATGGCATTTTAGAGATTTTAAATTGAATAGAAATGCAGTAAATGAGATGTTACTTTCTTAAACTCCCCGCCCCAAAAGAATCCCTGGCTACGGCCCTGTGCACCCTAGGTAAGTGTTATTGCTATTTTTCTCATAGATGATACTCATACCAGTCATCCTAATGTACCTGGACGAAGAAGGCTCCCTCTAGTGCCTGGCAGAGGTCATTGTGGCTGCTCAGTAGGGCTAGCTGCTCTGAGGCACTTCGATCCCCCCTCAGCATGCACTCTTCCTGCAGATCCTCAAGCTGTTTCCTAGGCCGACAGAGAGAGGGAGAAGGGGTTAACAAACATACACGCAAGCAAGTATGCACACATACACACATAAACCACAAAAGCTTTTTCAATAACTACACAGATAACTCAGTGACCTGTGGAATATGAAGTGCCACCTTAGTACATAATGAATATACTGTGAGACTAAATGTTGACAGCTTGGTTTTCTAGCCAATACCAAATGCAACGGTGCATTCCCTATGCTATGGTTTCTCGGGCTTTGAATAGTGTTCAAATCACTCAATGAACAGGCATCTGTTTTTCAAAGTGAATGAGTAAATGAAAACCTTTTTATGTAAATAACATATCTTCTCGGTAGCTCTATGGTGAGGCCTGTGGTATGAGGAATTAAATGTGTAGTTGTTTCAGTGGTGTGTGAAAGCTTGTTTAAAAGGTAACCAGAAAGCAAGACACAGGTAACTGCCAAAATAAAGAAAACACTTGAATAAATGAGGGATACAAAATATATTGTTAGCAGCTGCTTACACACAGGTGTGGTTTCTGAGTTAATTAAGCAATTAACATAACATCATGCATAGGGTCATGTATAAAAATGGCCAGCTGCCCATTATTTTGGCTGTTGCATAATACATTTTACTGAGACAAAAAGATCCCACCTTGTCTAGCATATTTTGTTTTGTCGACATTTGGAAAGTTTACCAACAAATGTTCTGTTTTAATTAGACCTGTTATTACATTTTTTTATCCGACATGTACTTTACTTGCATAAAGACATTGGATGGAAACCTGGTTAGTCACTTTGAAATAGGGGTCTCAAAGGAGCATATGGGGTTTAAAGGGTGTGTGTCTCTCTGTGTCTCAGTCACCAGGTCTTAACCCAATTGAAGACTTATGGGAGATTCTGGAGCAGTGCCTGAGACCATCAACAAAACACCAAATCGTGGAATTTCTTGTTGAAGAATGGTGTTGCATCCCTCCAATAGAGTTCCAGACACTTGTAGAATCTATGCCAAGGCACATTGAAGCTGTTCTGGTGGCCCAAAGCCCTATTAAGATATTTAAAGTAGAATTGACAGCTTTTTAACAACTTTTCAGGTATGAAACAAACAGATAATCATATCAATCAAAAATATCAAATTCCCACTCTATGCTACAAAACCAACTTTAGAAGAGGTTTTAAAAATAGTTTCTATTTGACTCAACATTCCATGACGTACACTAAGGCATTGTTGGCAGAATAGATGGATGCAGTTCAATGCATGATTCATATAATTTGCAATACACTTCTTGGTAGGCCAAAACTATTTTGCTATCAGGTTGTAAATCACAGCTGGCCTGGTACATTGTTTGCTGCCTCCATTTGAGATGCACTGCTCCAATATTTGGGACAAAAACTGACAAATGTAACTAAGGCTGGGAATGTCAATACAATCAAACTAACAAGGGCAATGATCACAAGTCACGTGGCTAATAGGCTAGCGTATCTATTTATGTAGCAATCTAAAAACATTGAGCCTAGCGTTAACTAGATAGCTGCTAGGAGGATGTCATGTCATTGGAGGAGTGGGTGAGTGACTGAATTCTTCCCCCCACATATAGTTTTTCGGTGGCTACACAGATAGAACAATGAGAGATATTTCACCAGGTGTATAAATGTGAAGCATCCGCTTGGCGTTTCCAATCACTACCAAATATGGTAGAGAGAGGCAGACCTGTGGCCGGCAGTGGGAGAAGATGGAACGAGATGGATTTTAGCCAAAATTCTGCAAATTTTCTCATTGATGAAACATTTGATCTCAATACAGTTTTCTGTTCCCAAAACTAGAATGTGTTATGAACAGAGTCGACAAAGTTTTGTAGACTTTACCCTTTGCCAAAGTGTACATTAAATTGCATTGTTTAGAAAGAGTGCAAAGGTGAACTGAGTTATTGCACATGTACAATTCACAGAGTAGGCATTCCCTAACGGAAATATGCAAATGTTTGCTAGAAATAGGATCTTGCTAGCTTGAGCTTGGCTCTGCCCACTTCCTTGCTAGTTCTGCCCACTATGACTAATTTGTTTCCATTGGAAATGACAGGCTGTGGTCTATCTTGGGTTAGGTATAAAAATCTTTGCTACACAGCTAGAGATGTAGGTGTCATTTGGTTAGCTAGCAAGAAATGTGAATTGCTTTGTTAGCTATCTCCAGATAACATGTAAACAGCCTAACCAGCTCTGCTAGGCCGAGTAAAATGGTCAGAGTGAGGTGTTCTCTCATTTGTGTCTGGAAGTAGCTAGCTAACAAGCTAGCCAATTTTAGCTAGTTAGCTTGGGTGCTTGGTTAGGACAAGCATGCATTGGCAGGCAAGCTGTAGAAGGACGAGTAGGCTACTATTCCCCATCGTTTATAAGTGAAATTTTGACGGCCAATTGGCTGAAAAAGTTTTAGAGGGTTTATCTAATGTTCCCTCGTTAGATTTGAGCTAATATCGCTCTAGTTAGCATTAGTTGTTGATCTTGTTGTTTATGTGCATAACTGAGGGAGAGAAAGCCTACCTGTTCATGGTTGTTTGATCAATAGGACTGTAAAGTTCCCAAATGTAAGAGGACTCCCGTGGTATTTACATATTTGCAGAAATCCATTCAGGTGTATTTTGTGACTTTTGGCGAATGCGTTCTAATCATCTAAAGTCGCACTGTTGTTGCTGCCTGTAAACACTCAGTCCAGTTCAAAGTGAATGATGGCTGCCCGAAACGCAAATAAGTAGGATTGAGTCACTTCAAACTGCAAATGTGAACAAGGCTTTAATACTGGTGCTTCCTTTATTTTGGCAGTTACCTGTAAAAAATAAAAGATCAAGAATGCCCCCTACAGTCCAATAGGTTTATTTATTTTAACCAATGTGCAGTTGAGCAAATCTCATTATACATTTCAAAACAGCATGGTATATAGAGCAAGGTTTCCAAACGCTCTCCTCTGGGACCACCAGGTATTTGACATATTTTTGGGGAAGTACTGGTATAGAGACTTGAAGCAAACAAGACATACAATGGCTCAGTTAGGCTATACGGTAGCAAATAGCTATTTATTCGACTAGCAGGTTGTTTGTGATATTTTTAGAGGCCAACCTCAAAGTGTCTGTATGATGCTAGATGTGAAACCCTTCTAAATGAATCATAACAGGAGATATCTGGACTAGGCTAGTAGTCCTCTCCCTACAAAATGGGGTGTTAACCCCAATGTCATGGCTAAATTCCCAACCTGGCCCCATTCCATCATGGCCACTTAATCATGCCCCTCATTCCTAATTGGCATATATCACTCCTCACCTCTACACCTAATAGCTGATGTGCGGTGCGCGTTCTGGCAGAAAAATGGTCGCCGCATTGGTGGTGGATGAAGTGCGTTTCCCCCTTACTATGTAAAGCGCTTTGAGTACCTCAGTTGGTAGAAATAATATTATCCAATCCACGATTCATTATTATTACAAATGTCACTAAGAACATTTTCCCATCTTCCAGAGCCTTGAGCTCAAAATACACTGGGTTAAAGTTAAATTCTTTACATATAATAGAAACACCACAGGGGAGAGGACCATGTTCACCTAAAGCGATGTGTCGCCTCCTAATGTTCAACTAATCATAATTTGTCCATGTTTTCAACAAAGTACACTCTATGGTTGTTGGTGGGTTTGTAAAGTTAAAAGGACTCACTGATCATGTTGTTTTGGTGTGTCTTTGGTGTGAGTGCAAAAGAAGACTGAGGGGTATTTTGGTCATGCATATTATGTATGAGTCGATGCAGTCATGAGATATTTTGGTCATGTTTTGCCTTGTTTTCCAGGACTCACCTGACCTCCTGGATGGCCCTGGCAGCCTGGCCTGGCTGGTTGTCATAGATCTTCACTCTGTAGCCCCCACTTATAAACACCATGGCCCAGGAGCGCCCAATCAGCCCACTGAAATACACACAGAACAACAGAGCCAACATTTATCAATCAATCAATCTTTACTGTCCCCAGAGGGAAATTTGGATTGCCCCAGAATGGCTACATGCTTTTGATGAGAAATTAAATCCCTAACGACCAAATAGTCCAGTATGGCTCAGTTGTTAGAGCATGGCGCTTGCAACACCAGGGTGGTGGGTTTGATTCCCTCTGGGGCCACCCATTGCACTATGTAAATTGCTTTGGATAAAAGCACCTGCTAAATTGCAAATGTATGACTAAATTATTATAACATGATATATATTAGTATATATATCATATAATAGGAGTGATCCTCGATTTTGGGGGTCAGTCCAAAGGTGAACGAACACATGTTAATTTAATCATAAACCATAATGAAGTTAAAATGTAAACCGTGTTGTATGACAAGACTTTTCTGGCTCAAATTCCCCAAAAAAGGGTGGTAAGGTTCAACAGTGACAGAGCAGACATTTTTTTTGTGCCCTCAACATCCTTCAGGATTGTACAGAAATGGTGCCTAGAGGAGGCAGGAATAAGAACGCAAAGGCAAATAAAAGTGATGCCTGTTCTTGAAAGAAACCGTCGCCACCATCAAAATAACCACATGACCATATACGTTTGGAAAAACTATTGTACTAGATTCTACATTTTCATCTAGACAAAAAATACATTTTAATTAAGATAACATCACATGATATGCCTATAGCTACGAGCACAACATCCTGACCTGATATGACAAATTCAGTGAGTTACGTTATAGGCTAAAATAAAAAACACAGAGGCTATTCTCTCTTGTCTTGACACATGCACAACAAATATGAATACAATATATTTAACAACAAACGTTCAGTGTCATGAAAATGAACTAATTTCTTTACTTAGAGAAGTTTAGTTAATGATCAGCTGACCCTACTCAGCTCGAAGTTCACATGCATAAGCACACAACGTTAGCTAGCTAGCTAACGTTAGTTGTTGGAGCAATATTTTTTAGACAGATAAAGCTCATGAAATGTGAGGCTTCTGCTCACCTGCCAATAACGGTAATGGTCTTCCCCTCAGAGGAACTCATTTTGCAGTTTTGATTAGCAGTAAGTTATTGCAACATTGAAAACAGTCACTGTTTTTCCAAGAATACTCTGCATGCAAATCCTGCAACGCCCCTACTAGTCACTTGATTGTACGGTGCCCCAAAATGTTCAAAATAAAACGAGCGAAGAAAATTCATCATATGAAAATGTACATTCACCAATTTGCATTATTTTATTAATCATGTGGTGATGGTCTTGTTTAGCTATAACGTTACTTTTTACATTCTAAGCTGAGAACATTTAATTTTTTGTTGTTGTATGAAACCGGTGTCGCAGCTTCCTCACGTACTGTATCCTAGCAACAGAATTGGGCGCCCTTATCCAATTGTATTGCGTAAAACCAAACCCTTCTATGATTGACGTACATTCAAAACAATCGAGGCTTCAAAACCAATTCAATACCGCCCATTTAGCTTTGCATTGTGGGATCGGAACACTCAGAAATGACTACTGTCCGAGCAATATAATATCAATATATTATCTAGTTAGAGAAGACCGCATCTACTCCACTCCATAGAAGTGTTGGCCGTAAGTAGTCAGTATCCGTTCGTAATTTTCTTTTTTTGTAGCTAACGTTAGTGTTAATGAGCTAGCAGCTTAACTAGTTACCTTAGGTAATGTAATGTTTTTTTGTTTTTTTTGCTAATGTAATGCTAATGAACTGCCCAACATGTAGCTAGCTAGGCTAGCTAAGTTAGTTTGCCTTGTGAGTCAATGACATTCGGATTCTTTGTAGCTAATGTCTGTCTATGCTCATGCGTACTATAGTAGTAGCAAGACACTCAGGGTGTGCTTTGATGCAATTTATCAAATCTAAACCTGTGTTGTTGTCCTCCTCCTGGGCCTAACAGAATCGCAGAGGAGATGGAACATGTACATCTTGCTGCTGAGGAAGATGACCTGTACTCTGGCTACAACGACTACAATCCAACATTTGATTCAGAGGTAGCTATAGCTAGCCTAGTGTTTTCTTTTGAATTAGAGTACTACCTCATCTTCACTCTTGTTTCATACTGAATTTGTGATTCATTATAGTATTGTTGAATTCATGTCTTGTGTTTAACAGGAGCTTGACAATGATGCTGGTTTTCAGCAAGCAGTCAGGACAAGCCATGGGAGAAGGCCCCCCGTAAGTGTTATAACAGTGTCTTGACAGTTACTCAAGATATGGCATAATTAAAGCAATGTGCTAATGACAACTGAATCGAGTTATACATTCTTTGTGTTCATTTTCTAAGATGACTGCCAAGTTTCCTGGCACTGCCATTGGAGGACGGGCTTTGGGGACCTCTTTTGGAGTAAGTCTATGGATTGTGTAAGATTTGGTTTACTTGTTACATGTTGATTGTAAATCAACGTTTCAATGATGGGTAGGCTATAAAGTAGGGTTGAGAAGGAATTACTGTAAGTGTTACTGTTGTTCTAAGTATGGGATGCAAACAAATTGTTCAGAGTGAAGAGGAGGCACATAGAGCCAATGATAATTCAGAAGATATAGCTTAGAGTATTGTATTTGAGCATGTTTGATATTTGACACTCAGGTAGAGAGCAGTTTTGGCAGTGAGAGCAGGCTTCTGAAGGTGAGAGAGCAGTCATGGCATACTTGGTAGCAAGTTATGTGAACATTTTCAATAGAACCCTTGTCTAAAAAAATCAATATGATAATTTAGTATTGACGGAATCAGTTGATGGTGTTTTATCTGTTCAAGACGTCATTGATGTTTTAAAAAATGTATGAATGTCTGTCTTTAATGCTGTGACTTGCAGTCTAGGATGCCGATGGCCTCATCTATGGGCAGACCCATGACTGGAGCTGTACAGGTGAGAGCATCAATACTGATCACTTTCTCTAGTTGTTCCATTGGATTCTTATCCAGTACTATGTGGAGAAAGATGATGCTCAATAACATGGAAATCTGATGTATGTGCTGAACTGTGTGTGTCATTTGTTGTGACAGGATGGAGCAGCTAGGCCTATGACTGCAGTCAGAGCAGCAGGCTACTCTTCAGCCATGACCAGAGGTGAGCTTACTGGGGAGGGCAGGAGGGAGGGAGAGGGTTGTGGTGGTCTCATACACTCTCAATAGACTAAAGTATGCAGACCTTGTCAGGGATTTTTCTGCCATTGTAATTAGAGGTCGACCGACTAATCGGAATGGCCGATTAATTAGGGCCGATTTCAAGTTTTCATAACAATCGGAAATCGTTAATTTTGGAGACCGATTTTGCCTATTTTTTTTCCATTATTTGTTTTACACCTTTATTTAACTAGGCAAGTCAGTTAAGAACACATTCTTATTTTCAATGACGGCCTAGGAACGGTGGGTTAACTGCCTTGTTCAGGGGCAGAACAACAGATTTTTTACCTTGTCAGCTCAGGGATTCAATCTTGCAACCTTACGGTTAACTAGTCCAACGCTCTAACCACCTGCCTCACGAGGAGCCCGCCTGTTACGCGAATGCAGTAAGAAGCCACGGTAAGTTGCTAGCTAGCATTAAACTTATCTTATAAAAAACAATCAATCAATCATAATCACTAGTTATAACTACACATGGTTGATGATATTACTAGTTTATCTAGCGTGTCCTGCGTTGCATATAATCGATGCATTGCGCATTTGCGAAAAAGGACTGTCGTTGCTCCAACGTGTACCTAACCATAAACATCAATGCCTTTCTTAAAATCAATACACAGAAGTATATATTTTTAAACCTGCATATTTAGCTTAAAGAAATCCAGGTTAGCAGGCAATATTAACCAGGTGAAATTGTGTCACTTCTCTTGCGTTCATTGCACGCAGAGTCAGGGTATATGCAACAGTTTGGGCCGCCTGGCTCATTGCGAACTAATTTGCCAGAATTTTATGTAATTATGACATAACATTGAAGGTTGTGCAATGTAACAGGAATATTTAGACTGATGGATGCCACCCGTTAGATAAAATACGGAACGGTTCTGTATTTCACTGAAAGAATAAATGTTTTGTTTTCGAGATGATAGTTTCCGGATTCGACCATATTAATGACCTAAGGCTCGTATTTCTGTGTGTTATTATGTTATAATTAAGTCTATGATTTGATAGAGCAGTCTGACTGAGCGATGGTGTGCACCAGCAGGCTCGTAAGCATTCATTCAAACAGCACTTTCGTGCGTTTTGCCAGCAGCTCTGCTGTTTATGAATTCAAGCCTAACAACTCCCGAGATTAGGCTGGTGTAACCGATGTGAAATGGCTAGCTAGTTAGCGGGGTGTGCGCTAATAGCGTTTCAAACGTCACTCGCTCTGAGACTTGGGAGTAGTTGTCCCCTTGCTCTGCATGGGTAACGCTGCTTCGAGGATGGCTGTTGTCGATGTGTTCCTGGTTCGAGCCCAGGTAGCGGCGAGGAGAGGGATGGAAGCTATACTGTTACACTGGCAATACTAAAGTGCCTATAAGAACATCCAATTGTCAAAGGTATATGAAATACAAATCGTATATAGAGAAATAGTCCTATAATTCCTATAATAACTACAACCTAAAACTTCTTACCTGGGAATATTGAAGACTCATGTTAAAAGGAACCACCAGCTTTTATATGTTCTCATGTTCTGAGCAAGGAACTTAAACGTTAGCTTTCTTACATGGCACATATTGCACTTTTACTTTCTTCTCCAACACTTTGTTTTTGCATTATTTAAACCAAATTGAACATGTTTCATTATTTGAGGCTAAATTGATTTTATTGATGTATTATATTAAGTTAAAATAAGTGTTTATTCAGTATTGTTGTAATTGTCATTATTACAAATACATTTTTAAAAATCGTCCGATTAATCGGTATCGGCCTTTTTTGGTCCTCCAATAATCGGTATCGGCGTTGAAAAATCATAATCGGTCGATCTCTAATTGTAATCCTTGGGCGAGCTGCCTAAGCATTTTTTTCAGGTCTCCTAAATCCAAACATTGTAAATGTTTTTAAATCCTGTTCATATCAGCCGAGAGAGAGCCAATATGATACAGCCCATAAGGCACTATGTATGTGGCACTCTGAAAAGGAGCATGAGCAACCTGAATGTTTCACTCCCAAACTATTTTGTTGTTGTAAATGGCCAGATGATATTCCAATGTTGCATAAATCCCATTCTACACTGTATATTCTCTGACAATAAATGTAAACGCCAATGTGGTTGGAGCTGTTGTCAACTCTTTGCATAGTTTACCCGTGACCCGTTATCTTGGTTGCCAACAATTTCTTGTTAACAAACTATAGTTTTGGCAAGTCGTTTAGGACATCTACTTTGTGCATGACACAAGTAATTTTTCCAACAATTGTTTACAGACAGATTATTTCACTTATAATTCACTGTATCACAATTCCAGTGGGTCAGAGGTTTACATACACTTAAGTTGACTGTGCCTCTAAACAGCTTGGAAAATCCCAGAAAATTATGTCATGGCTTTAGAAGCTTCTGATAGGCTAATTGACATAATTTGAGTCAGTTGGAGGTGTACCTGTGGATGTATTTCAAGGCCTACTCAGTGCCTCTTTGCTTGACATCATGGGAAAATCAAAAGAAATCAGCCAAGCTCAGAAAAAATTATTGTAGACCTCCACAAGTCTGGTTCATCCCTAGGAGCATTTTCCAAATGCCTAAAGGTACCATGTTCATCTGTACAAACAATAGTACACAAGTTTAAAAACCATGGGACCACGCAGCCGTCAGACCGCTCAGGAAGGAGACGCGTTCTGTCTCCTAGAGATGAACGTACTTTGGTGCGAAAAGTGCAAATCAATCCCAGAACAGCAGCAAAGGACCTTGTGAAGATGCTGGAGAAAACGGGTACAAAGTATCTATTTCCACAGTAAAATGAGTCCTATATCGACATAACCTGAAAGGCCGCTCAGGAAGAAGGAGGAAGCCACTGCTCCAAAACCGCCATAAAAAAGCCAGACTACGGTTTGCAACTGCACATGGGGACAAAGATCGTACTTTTTGGAGAAATGTCCTCTAATCTGATGAAACAAAAATAGAACTGTTTGGCCATAATGACCATCATTATGTTTGGAGGAAAAGGGGGGATGCTTGCAAGCCGAAGAACACCATCCCAACCGTGAAGCACGGGGGTCGCAGCATCATGTTGTGGGGGTGCTTTGCTGCAGGAGGGACTGGGGCACTTCCCAAAATAGATGGCATCATGAGGAAGGGAAATTATGTGGATATATTGAAGCAACATCTCAAGACATCAGTCAGGAAGTTAAAGCTTGGTCGCAAATGGGTCTTTCAAATGGACAATGACCCCAAGCATACTTTCAAAGTTGTGGCTTAAGGACAAGAAAGTCAAGGTATTGGAGTGGCCATCACAAAGCCCTGACCTCAATCCTATAGAAGATTTGTGGGCAAAACTGAAAAAGTGTGTGCGAGCAAGGAGGCCTACAAACCTGACTCAGTTACACCAGCTCTGTCAGGAGGAATGGACCAAAATTCACCCAACTTATTGTGGGAAGCTTGTGGAAGACTACCCTACACATTTGACCCAAGTTAAACAATATAAAGGCAGTGCTACCAAATACTAATTGAGTGTGTGTAAACTTCTGACCCACTGGGAATGTGATGAAAGAAGTAAAAGCTGAAAATAATCATTCTCTCTACTATTATTCTGATATTTCACATTCTTAAAATAAAGTGGTGATCCTAACTTTTTACTAGGATAAAATATCAGGAATTGTGATACACCTTAGCTAAATACATTTAAACTCAGTTTATGTTAACTTCAACTGTATATACAGTACCAGTCAAAAGTTTGGACACACCTACTCTTTCAAAGGTTTTTATTTATTTTTACTATTATCTACATTGTAGAATAATAGTGAAGATATCAAAACTGTGAAATAACACATATGGAATCATGTAGTAACCAAAAAAGTGTTAAACAAATCAAAATATATTTTAGATTTTAGATTCTTCAAAGTATCCACCCTTTGCCTTGACATCTTTGAGAACTAACAATCGCCAAAATAAAAGCTAGACAGTTGGGGAGAATTTAAAATTACAAAAACAATGAATTTAGCAGTATTAATTTTGTTATTATGTTTCAGTAAAAGAACACAGCATTATCCATGGCAAAATGCATAGATTTCCTGCATAGATTTGCAGAAAACTAGCTTTTAAACTGCAACATTTTCTCTCAGCTGCATAGCAGAATATGTAGAATCGCAGGAAATTAGCTTTAAAACTCCCCAAAAAATCCTCAGCTCCATGGAGAAATTTGTAGAACCGTAAGAAATTGGCTTGACAATACTAAAATGTCTCTACAGCGCCAAGATGAGGGCCTCTAAAAAGTAGCCTCGCTGACTGCCAGCCGTGCTCGTGCTCATTCCTACGCCCACAACCTAAGCCCCTTTTTTGATCCAGAAAAAAAGCTGCTTGTTAAAATGAGACAGCAAGTACAGAACTTCTCATGCGCAGGTTGTTACAAAAAATGTTTCTGATGTTCCCAGGGTCTACATTTGACCCACTGGGTCAGTCCAAAGGACCGGCTCCTCCATTGGAGGGCAAAAGTGAAGATACGTAAGAGTTTGTTTCTGTCTCTGCTGCTTATCCTCATTTCAATATGCAATTCTCAGGTTTTCTCCTATGATTCTGTAGGATAATGAAGGTTAGGACGATTTGTTGTTTTCAGGCCGGATGAGAAGGTGAAGATCCTGGAGAAGAAGGTGAACGACCTGATAGAAGAGAGCTGCCTGGCACACGGCCATGGAGACCTACAGTTGGTCAGTCTCCCCCTGCCTCTTATCTATACTGAATAACTTACAGACATCGCACACTTAGGGATGTGTGATGCTTTACCTCTGACTGTGTGTGTTTTCTACCATTGTTATTACAGTCCCTTGATAGAGCCAAAGAGGCAGGGCGGAAGGAGAGAGCGCTGGTGAGACAGAGGGAGCAGTCAGGCAATGCAGACCACATCAACCTGGACCTCACATACTCTGTGAGAACAATAACAACTGTCAATAGAAATACTAATCTGTCCACATCACTTGGACCTCACCTACTTGTGACATTGTCTTTTGAGGTCAATGTTGGTCAGATGTGATTTGAGTTTATATTTTTCTTTTCTTTTCCAGGTCTTGTTTAACTTGGCAACTCAGTACGCCAACAATGACATGTACGCGGAGGCCCTGAACACTTACCAGGTCATCGTAAAGAACAAGATGTTCAGTAATGCAGGTGGGTGGGAGAAGGATGTCATATTTTAGATTAGCCACTGAAATGACAGTAAAACAATGTTTTACTTTCTTTCCAGGAAGGTTAAAAGTGAACATGGCCAACATCCACTTCAAGCAGAAAAACTACCCCAAGGCCATCAAGTTGTACCGCATGGCCCTGGACCAGATCTCCAACTCCCACAAGGAGATGAGGATCAAGATCATGCAGAACATCGGTGTGGTCTTCATCCGCATGGGCCAGTACTCTGACGCCATCACCTCCTTTGAACACATCATGAGCGAGTGCCCCAACATTAAGACAGGCTTTAACCTGATCCTATGTTACTACGCCATCGGAGACCGAGAGAGGATGAAGAAGGCCTTTCAGAAGCTCATCTGTGTTCCTCTGGGGATCGACGAGGAGGACAAGTACATCCCACCCAACGTGAGCACTTCTATTCTGTTCTCAAACTTAACATAGTCAGCATAGTGAAGTCCTTAGCAGAGCACTCCAGTGTGCACTCTTCAGAACATGGAACATTTTAGGCTTTATTGTAGTAGCACTTACTGCATGTTATGCTTCACAAGTCATCCACATTAGTTTTGTTTTCAGGATGACACCCATGCCAACCTGGTTATTGAAGCCATCAAGAACGACAAGCTTCACCAGATGGAGAGAGAACGGTAACTGTCTTATCCGTACATTATATAAAACATCACTGTTCAGCGTTTTCACATCTGTATGACATGTTTGTGCCCGCTGGAACCTGTTCTCTTGACTGCAGTAAAGCCCTGGCTGAGAAATTCATCATGACATCAGCCAAGCTCATCGCCCCAGCCATCGAGGCGACGTTCGCTGCAGGATTTGACTGGTGTGTTTTTCAAACCTGAACATCAGAGGGCGATACAGGGTAAATGTGGGCTGGAGTCCCCCTAGGCAAGTAATGGTAATACTGTGTGGTTGTTTCTGTAGGTGTGTGGACATGGTGAAGAGTTCCCAGTATGTAGAACTGGCCAACGACCTAGAAATCAACAAAGCCATCACCTACCTGAGACAGAGGGACTTCAACCAGGTTGGTGTGAGTGTGTCACCGAGTCTAAACAGTCTTCACCTGTACCACATGAGGGAAAGTATGTATTTTTTCCTTTTCACTCCATTATGTATGTATGTGTGTACATCTCTGCTATATTGTCTGCATATGTATCAGATTCTCCATTCAGCGGTTTACTTTCACCACAGCTTTTCTCCTCTTTACTCCCTCCATTTTGTTTGTTTTCCTTTTCTCCATCTGCATGGCTCTTAAGCTCGAGGTATGTGGTCTGCTCTTTCGTTTGTATGTGTAATGTCCTTGTCTGGTGTGTGTGTGTGTGTGTACTATTTGAGCGTGTCATGTTATAGTGATGCTAAGTGATGGGGTTCCTCCAACAGGCTGTGGAGACTCTGAAGACGTTTGAGAAGAAAGACAGCAGAGTGAAGAGTGCTGCAGCCACTAACCTCTCCTTCCTCTACTTCCTGGTAAGACTCTTTTTCTGATTTAATGATATTATATAGTCATATTAGGGAGATCCTCCTTTGTTCAATCACATTAGCATACTTCCTTGAACTGTATGGTGTATTTCTCTTGGTGCGATGACCTGTGACCCCATCAGGAGAAAGACTACGACCAGGCTGACCGCTATGCCGACCTGGCCATGACAGCCGACCGCTACAACCCAGCGGCGCTCATCAACAAGGGCAACACAGTGTTTGTGAAGAAGGACTATGAGAAAGCTGCAGAGTTCTACAAGGAGGCTCTCCGGAACGACTCGTCCTGCACTGAGGCCCTATATAACTTAGGTAAACTAAACCGTCAGAGCTTAATTCAGCAAGATCATTGTTGGGAGCTCAGGGATCTGTCTACTATGCTGTTATTAATCATGTACAGTAGTCTTCCTATTCTCACAGTATGTCCTTTTTCCTTAGGTCTTACCTATAAGCGTCTGGGGCGTCTGGAGGAGTCTCTGGACTGTTTCCTGAAGCTCCACGCCATCCTGAGGAACAGCGCCCAGGTCATGTGGCAGCTAGCCAACCTGTATCCTCACAGAATACTGGGTCATTAAGCGTTGCCTAAAAACAATGTTCTAATAGGAGCACTTGTCTACAACTTAGAAAGTGTGATCCTTGACTGAAGCTCAGCTTTGAGATGTTGGAGGATCCCCACCAGGCCATAGAGTGGTTGATGCAACTGATCACTGTGACGCCCACAGACCCCCAGGTGTTGGCCAAACTGGGAGAGCTCTACGACAGCGAGGGAGACAAGTCTCAGGCGTTCCAGTACTACCAAGAGGTCAGTCATTCCCAACACACCACTGATCTATCAAGAAAATCCTAGTATCATTATGTTTCTGTCAGTTGTGTTAATGTATCTAACTGTATGGATTCAAACAACATTGTGAGTAGTAGATGGTATTGAATCAAAGTTAGAGTGCAAATCAAATCTTATTTGTTACGTGCTTGATATGCAACAGATGTAGACTATTAGTGAAATGCTTACTTATGGGTCCATTTCCAACAATGCAGAGTTAAAGATAAGATGTATAAAATATAAATAGTGACACAAGGAATAAATACACAGTGAATAACGAATAAAAATTAGTAAAAATAACATGGCTATATACAGGGAGTACCAGTACCGAGTCGATGTGGAGGAGTACGAGGTAATTGAGGTAGCTATGTACTGTACATATACACTACCGTTCAAAAGTTTGGGATCACTTAGAAATGTCCTTGTTTTTGAAAGAAAAGCACATTTTTGTCAATTTTTTTAAAATATCATCAAATTGATCAGAAATAGAGTGTAGACATTGTTAATGTTGTAAATGACTATTGTAGCTGGAAACGGCTGATTTTTAATGGAATATCTACATAGGCGTACAGAGGCCCATTATCAGCAACGCTGTGTACTACTCCCTTCACAGAACAGTGCAAGAGTGTCTAGTTTGAGAAACAGACGCCTCACAAGTCCTCAACTGGCAGCTTCATTAAACAGTACCCGCAAAACACCAGTCTCAACGTCAACAGTGAAGAGGTGACTCCGGGATGCTGGCCTTCTAGGCATAGTTCCTCTGTCCAGTGTCTGTGTTCTTTTACTCATCTTAATCTTTTATTTTTATTGGCCAGTCTGAGATGTGGCTTTTTCTTTGCAACTCTGCCTAGAAGGCCAGCATCCCGGAGTCGCCTCTTCACTGTTGACGTTGAGACTGGTGTTTTGCGGGTACTATTTAATGAAGCTGCCAGTTGAGGACTTGTGAGGCGTCTGTTTCTCAAACTAGACACTCTAATGTACTTGTCCATTAGCTAACACAACGTGCCAATGGAACACAGGAGTGATGGTTGCTGATAATGGACCTCTGTACGCCTATGTAGATATTCCATTTAAAAATCATCCGTTTCCAGCTACAATAGTCATTTACAACATTAACAATGTCTACACTGTATTTCTGATCAATTTGATGTTATTTTAATGGACAAAAATGTGATTTTTTTTCAAAACAAGGACATTTTTAAGTGACCCCACACTTTTGAACTGTAGTGAAGGTAGGGGTGAAGGGACTAGGAAACAGGATAGATAATAGACAGTAGCGTGTGTGTGTGTGTGTGTGTGTGTATGTAAAATCAGTGCAATAGTTAGTGTAAATGCAGGTAGTCCGGGAAGCCATTTGATTAGCTATTTATCAGTTGTTTAAAAGTTTAATGCCTTGGGGGTTGAAGCTGTTCAGGGTCCTGTTTGTTCCAGACTTGGTGTGTTGGTACCGCTAGCCATGCGGTAGCAGAGAGAACAGTCTGGGGCTGGAGTCTTTGACAATTTTGGTCCTTCATCTAACACAGACTGGTATAGACGTCCTGGATGGCAGGCCAAACTGGGGCCAAACATAATAGTTTTATAGGTCAAACCGTTCGGACTCTACAGACGTTTTTGTGAGAAGACCGATGTCTCATGGTCTGACAAACACCGCTCTAGCTCTGCCACTTTTCACCGCAGGTGCGGAAGTGCAACATTGGCGGATGCGGTGGATTGAGACGCGTCCAATGCAACAACAAAAAATATACCTCTAGCTTAAATTGACGGATTTTGATGAATTTTCTTATGTTACTTAGATTGACGCACTGGTGCTTCAGTCGATTCAAGGGTGTTAATAAATTCAACTTGAAACGTGATAACTAGTCATATAATCTAGTATCCTTAACTAGCATTGAAAAAGTTATGTCATTCTTCTCTACCTAATAAAAAAATCTCTTCCTAGCTAATAAAAAAATCTCTCTTCCCATCTTCTGAATCACGATTGTAACGTCAGTACAGTAGCCTATGCTTTGGATTGGGGAGGGGCAGGTAGCCTAAATGCGCGCACACACTGGCAAAGATTTTCATCTTGCAGGCAGACACTGGAATATGTTTGAGTGACAGAGTGCGAGCTTTGCATAGGCACTTTGAGTTTTTTATTGTGGGACTAGACAAAATGCCTGGAATGTAAAATGTTATTAACCGGTTTCCATGCTCTTAAAATAAGTTCTGTTCCGGAACCGTATGGATTACTTTTGTTCCAGATTTTGTTTCTGTTCCTTGAAAAAAATTAAAAAATAAAAATAAAATCAGTTCTGTTCCCTGAACCGGTCCCTGGTATTGACGCTTTGCCTGCTTGATTGTTCTTCGGAGGGTGTAGCGGGATTTCTTATAAGCCTCCGGATTAGTGTCCCGCTCATTGAAAGCGGCAGCTCTAGCCTTTAGCTCAGTGTGGAGGTTGCCTGTAATCCATGGCTTCTGGTTGGGATATATACATACGTCACTGTGGGGACGATGTCATCGATGCACTTATTAATGAAGCCGGTGTGGTAAACTCCTCAATGCCATTGGCTGAATCCCAGGACATATTCCAGTCTGTGCTTGCAAAACAGTCCTGTAGTTTAGCATCCGCTTCATCAGACCACTTCCGAAATGAGCGTGTAACTGGTACTTCCTATTTGAGGTTTTGCTTGTAAGCAGAAATCAGGAGGACAGAGTTATGGTCAGATTTGCCAAATGGAGGGTGAGGGAGAGCTTTGTACACATCTCTGTGTGTGGAATAAAGGTGATCTAGAGTATTTATTATTATTTATCCCGTCCGTCCGTCTCCGTCCTCTAGTTGCACAGGGGACATGCTGGTAGAAATTAGGCAAAACGGGTTTCACTTTTACCTGCGTGAAAATCACAGGCCGCTAGGAGCACTGCCTCCGGATTAGCATTTTCTTGTTGGCTTATTGCCCTATATAGCTCGTTGCATGCAGTCTTAGTGCCAGCATCGGTTTGTTGTGGTAAGTAGACAGCTGTGAAAAATCTAGATGAAAACTATTTTGTTACAGAGTATGGTCTACAGTTTATTATGAGGTATTCTAACTCAGTCGAACAGAACCTCGAGACTTCCTTAACATTAGAGACCGGCACTGCATGTTGTTAACAAAGAGACACGCACCCCTGCCCCTGATTTCACGAGACACTGCGGTTCTGTCCTGCCGATTCATAGAAAAAACAGCTCGATTTATATTAACCATGTCCTCGTTAAGCCACGACTCAGTGAAACAGGATATTACAGTTCTTCAGGTCCCGTTGATAGGATAGTCTCGAATGGAGCTTGTCTAGTTTATTCTCCAGTGGTTGTACATTCGCCAATAGAACAGAGAGAAGAGGCGGTTTATTCGCTCGCCACCATAGTTTCATCATAGTGCCCCGACGTAACTCTATATCGTAGTCTTTTCCTCTTCCGAGGGTCGGGATTAGGGCCTGGTGCCGGGTGAGTAGTATGTCCTGTGCGGTCGAGTCATTGAAGTAAAACACTTAATCCAAGTCGAGGTTAGTGATCGCTGTTCTGATGTCCAGAAGCTCTTTTTGGTCATTGGAAACTATGGCTGAATCATTATGTACCAAAAAAGTTATCAGCGCAAGAACATTTGAAATAGCATAATTGGGCAGGAGCTTGTAAAATGGACGCTTTACATGCCAGCGCCATTGTGTCCCAAAAAGAAGTTGACTTTGTGCTAAATCTGAACATTCTCAATGTGGTCCCTTGTTCAGTCCTTCAGATATTTCCCCTCCAACATTGACGTTATTGAGTGGCTGGGGGCCTACTACATTGACACTCAGTTCTGTGAGAAGGCCATCCAGTACTTTGAGAGAGCCACACTAATCCAGTAAGTCTCTAGTCCTCATCTCACAATAATATCAATATGTATGAGTTTGTACATCATAATGTGTGTAACAAGTAATATCCTTTGTTCATTGAGCCTCTATTCCGCCACTTCCACCCAATAGCCTAGGGACACGGTTATATTGTATCATGCCCCTACAGAAGGATAACTTGTCATGTGGTTTCAGGCCAACTCAGGTGAAATGGCAGCTTATGGTGGCCAGCTGCTACAGAAGAAGTGGTGAGTTTATCATCCACCTCAATTATGGCTAATGATGACTGATTGATTTTATTGTCCAAATGATTTGGTCCTGGCCTTTTATAGTGTCGTGACATGACTTATATTAATCTAATGACTGTTATGCATCGATTCAACTAACTATGTTTAATTGTTACTCGATTCAATTAATCATGTAACAATTTACTCATTAGGATTTTGGGGCACCACGGAAGAAGTTGTTTAATGAATTACCATCTCCCGAATTAAACTCTAGATGATATATAAGATATCTATCGATAACAGTCATTTATTAATCATTACCTCATATCAGTCTCATAATTCTGAACGTCGCATACTCCTTGCATCTGCACAAACCCCAGCTTTACTGATCATTCCATACCACACAAATTGATTACATTTTGTATTTACTAACTAACTAAATGATAACACAGGACACACACACACTCGGTATAGGTTATTGATTAGAAACTTAATGTGATGAAAACAGGTCCCTAGTGGACTAACGACAACATGACTGCTTGTTTATCAAAAGAGGAAAGAGAAGAAAGGGAGACAACACTTATACACTTGTAACTATGCTCATAGTAATCCTAATACTTTGCCCCGAACCACCGCCCATTTGGGTAAGCAATAATGAATGTATTTACGTGTTGAATGTCTTCCTTCATCGTGTATCTCTGTTGGACCCAGGCCTTCGTGAAAAGGGTTCCATTGGGCCTTCTCCCGAGCTCAAGTGTAAGGCTCTGATTGTCCACAGGTGGTCCTTCTTCTTAGTTGTCCGTGGCTTCAATGCCTTGTCCTGTAGTCTTAGGCAGAACTAACAGGATCCTTCTCCCGTCCTAGAAGAGTGGTCCTCTTAAGACCGCTAATCTGCCGTGTCGATGATCCCAGTGGGGTGATGAGAGCAGTGTACTCGACGATGTTTTGAAGAGAGTAACAGGATGGTTCTACTTAAATTAACTTTCTTAGATACAGTACTTAGAATAGCTACTCAGCCGTAACATTGATTGTGAGAGAGGCTACTTTGTCGTCTTCACCACGTGTTGATTTTCAGGGTCGTAACCAATGGAGACCTAAGCTGCAGCTTGAGTCCTTCTGGTCTGGTATGTTAATTCTCAACTCATCCTTTACACTCTCGCACAAAGGGACACGCTCTCTCAGCTCCCTCGGGCGTGGCTACTTACTGGGCAAAGTATTATCAAAACTATGATCTCGTTAGAAAACTAAAATCACATTCCTATCTTACCAAAAATATTCTCTTCATCCTTGATATTTCCTACACAATGTCAAGGATGTAAACCTGACATACACAGTGTGAAAGCTCTTCAAGTTACAATATTTTCATCATGACATCACAAAATAGACATTAATGTCCCATACTCCATCTCTCATCCTTCCCCACATCTGAATGTTAGAAATATTGTCCGTGTTCACTTTTGGACGTTAGAGTTTTTGGGCGGCAAAATGTCTCTGGAACAAAGACCGATTCCAATCACCACTACTGAAGACCAAAAAGAGTTGTCTGCTGCATACAATTTACTATTGGCGTGAGGTGTCATCAAACCCCCACACCAATCCCTCCTTCCCTCTGTGGGTGAGAGCGGTCTGGTGGAAGGCAGATCCATTGTAAACCTGCTCTTTGGATCCTCACAGGAGAGTCATGACAAGAGATGTGAATTATTCCATGTGCAATGACCTGAACACTGCTGCTCTTTGTTCCTTCATCCTCAGGAAACTACCAGAAAGCTCTGGAGACTTACAAAGACATCCATCGGAAATTCCCGGAAAACGTTGAATGTAATCCACCCGATCCCTTCTTGTCCTCTCAGCATTACTGCTCTAATGTAATGGTTTATTAAAAAAATATATACTGATACTGACTCTATAGGTGTGTTCCCCCCCCCGTCCCCCCCGTCCCCCTCCAGGCCTGCGTTTCCTGGTGAGGCTGTGCACAGACATGGGGATGAAAGAGGTCCAGGACTACGCCACCAAACTGAAGAAGGTGGAGAAGATGAAAGAGATCAGAGAACAGGTACTCTACTTACTCACTACACTCTTGTTTAAGGCTACTGATAGTGACAACAGCACCATCTGAGGCCACTGGAGGCTTTGGCTTCATTGTGTTTTTCCTATGGAAAACAGACAGAATACAGATTTCTCAATGAATCAGAACCATCTGCTCCTAAATCAGTGCTGAGATGTTCTTGGATCAGAACCGTCTTCCTAAGGAGTGACTATAATTCCTACTCTGTTGTTAACTGGCCCAGGCTTTGCTGACATCATCGTCACAGATCAACTCCAGTGTCTCTGGCTGGTTTTGCTCCCTGCAAGTGTCTTTGTTTTCACCATAGAAACCAACCGAGTTAGATAAATCAGTGTGTCTGTGCGGTACTCTGTATTGTTGTTTTTGTGGATATTGGATTTTAACAGAGACATCATTTCTCTCTCCTCTCTAGCGGGTGAAGTCGGCGAGGGAGGGCAGCACTAGAGGCACCCGGAGAGAGGGCAGCGCCAGCAGTGGTGAGTGATGACCCTGAACACCTCTATACACCTAAACACACTCTGTCTCTGACTTCTTCTATTTAGATGGTAATCCCTTGCAAAATTAAGTTCACCATTATCATATCTTTACTCCTAACTGCTGTCCATGGGTGTGTCTCAACAGTGGGCACCCCAAACCTTGTCCGTACCCCGCCTAAGGCCATCGGTACGAGCCTGTAGAAGCTTGATAGCAACCTCTTACCTCTGTACATCACCATTAGATCTCTGACCCCGAGTTTCTTTATTCTCATACTAACCCTTTCTAACTTTTGAAATTCAGTTAACCTATATAATCTCTCTGTCCTCCCCTGCTGTTCATATGTGTGTCTCGACAGTCGGCACTCCAGATCCTGTTCGCCACCTGCCAAAGAAGGACAGCGGTACGAGCCTCCTCTGTAGAATAGAGCTGGGTCCCGTTCCAATACTTTTATTCCAGTATTTGTTCCATTGCTACAGGATTCTGCCTTGGCCATTGGAAAACTATTATTACATCGTATCCGTTGTAGTCATCAGCACATTAAGAGTCAGGTGTTTGCCTTCAAGGACAATTATTTGGATTATGTGGTAAGAGAAGACTGCAAACTATTCCTCCAAAAGAATATCTGAAGTCTGTGTCCATGCCCAGGCTATTATGTAGTTTCTTAGACTTGATATGCTCTGTCAGCTAATGTTATAACAGTAATGGCTTAGTTATACAGTATCCAGACCAGTATACATGCTGATGTTTTTGTTGAAGTAATTGTGTACCATAGTACAGTTGCTTCAAACAACTCCCCTTATAGCCACAACAATGATCCATCAGCATTCGGTAGTGTAGTGTTTCCCAACCTTTTTTGAACCGTGGCATACCTTGATGGGTTATACAATTCTGATGCACCCATACACTGAGTGTACAAAACATTATGAACACCTGCTCTTTCCATGACATAGACTAACCAGGTGAATCCAGGTGAAAGCTATGATCCTTTATTGATGTCACTTGTTAAATCCACTTCAATCAATGTAGATGAAGGGGAGGAGGAGACAGGTTAAAGAAGGATTTTTATGCCTCGAGACAATTGAGACATGGATTGTGTTTGTTTGTGTGCCATTCAGATGGTGAATGGGTAAGACAAAAGATTGAAGTGCCTTTGAATGGGTTATGGTAGTAGGTGTCAGGCGCACCAGTTTGTGTAAAGAACTGCAACGCTGCTGGGTTTTCAACCTCACCAGTTTCCCGTATGTATCAAGAATGGTCCACCACCAAAATGACATCCAGCCAACTTGACACAACTGTAAATCATCTATTTTCGGTGACAAATGTTTTTTTATAGATTTAAATAGGGTTTCTTTGAAATATTTCCGTACTTTTCATAGATCCTTACTCATGGTGGTTCATTTGTATGTAGCCCTTTAACAGCGTCCAGTGATGTGGCCCCTCAAATTATACAAATGTAACAACATTCCACAGATCACGTTTATAAGCGAGTGTTCTGAAAATAATGAAGATTAGGAAACGTTTCACGACACTCCTGAGAGTTCCTGGGAACCACTGATTTACTGTACAAATGTCTGCACACACTTCGTCTTACAATTAATTTACTCTTTATTCTCTTATGGCACTTCAGAGGTGGATATCAAAGCAGGTGAGCAGGACAGTGTTATATTATGTGTTTGTGGCAGATCACACAAACGTGTGCTTTTAACACAGACAACTCTTTACTCTCCTCTTGCCATTTTACATGTCCTTTTTTCTTTAACTATGCTGTTCTAACTTGATCCTCAACTATCCCTGTCCTCTCTGGTCACTCTCTTTTATTGCATACTTTCCTTCTTCTCTTTCCACATGTCTTTCTTCTGGATCTGTTCAGTCTCTCACCCTGAGCCTAAACACAGTCCTCTGCTGGACCAGGGGAGAGGTATGTACTGTACTACAGAATGGAAAGCTATCTATCAATCATATTTGTCACAGTAATTTGTCAATGAAGAAAAGGGTGACATTACGTTTATTTAA
Source organism: Salvelinus namaycush (assembly GCF_016432855.1). NCBI lineage: Eukaryota > Metazoa > Chordata > Actinopteri > Salmoniformes > Salmonidae > Salvelinus > Salvelinus namaycush. Next base: position 29,686,599 of record NC_052319.1, read on the forward strand.
GTGAGAGAAAAAAGGTTTTACATTGTTAGAAAAAAGAAACGCCACCATTTCAATATACTATTGTCAAATGACTAAACTCTCTACAGTCTAGCTTTACAATTCACTGTGTCCCAGAAATCTTCTGTTAGCACTGTATGCCAGGAATGACTCCTTCCTGCAACTCACCCCCTCCAGAGAATGGTTGCACTGAACACATTGCAAAGAGTGAAAACCTCCCTTCTTGAATACACATCTAAGAGTTGTCCCTCTTTTGACCCTGTTGACTACAAAAAAATTATACATAGTGGTTATTTAAAAACTGGAGTTGTTGTAACTGTTATGTTACTTCAGCAAAGACATCATCTACTTATGACTACTCTCACTGAGGATCCAGTACGGTTGAAAAGCATTTCACAGATACTTCCAAATCCATGCTGACACTCTTTGATCTAGAGTGTAAGCTGCCCTCTTCTTGTGCAGGGAGGTCAGATTGGCCCAAAAGGCGAGAGCTGACTCTCGGACAGGGAAACGTATAGCTAGACACTCATGGTATGTGCAATACATTTTTTTCTTCGGTTTTGAGGCAAAAAAAGGGATTGCTTTTCCACTGGAAATCTCACTGCATTTTTGAGGGAGTTGGCCCTGGGGAAGGCTGGGATTTGAGGATTATAAGGTACAACAGAATTGGGCCTCTTCCTGTTTTCATGGTTGTTTTTTTCCCCATAACTACCTAGTTGCCAGATGTGGAGTGTGGTTGTCTCTTGCCTGTTCCCCACCTTTCTGGACTGCCATGCGGACCTGACATCTGAGCCTAGAGCTGTCACACACACATTCTGCCTATCTCTTTCCTTCTCTTTCCTTCTCTCTCCTTCTTTCTCTCAAACACACACAGAGGAGTGTGTTTGGTATTAACCAGCCTCTCATTGTTACCCTCTGTTAGAGAGGGATAAACAATCACTGCTAAATGTGAACCATGCAGATACAGGGTAATGAAGGGGCCGGTCCCAACAGTAAGCAAGCAGGTTAATCCTGTGTCTGTTCTCAGACAGTGGACACAGCAGCCATGGCACCAGCGCCAAGGGGGAGAGGCTGAGCGCCAAGATGAGGGCACTGCCTGGCTCCAACGAACCCTACGAGGCCAGCAGCCAGCGAGACATAGGTGAGACACACACACACTCCCTCCCTCCACTTTCAACAGTTTAGACTTGCAGTGTAGGTTTTTTGTCTTCAATTGTACAACTCTATCTCAGGCCCCTGATCCATCTTAACACGTTGTGGACAAAATCATGTTTTATTACACTTGTATTTCATCAGGGGAGCCCATTGACACCAGGGTCTCATTTTCAATGGTGCCCTTAGGAAGAAAAAATCTACACGAACATCCAATAAAAAAATTGTAACATTCAACATTGGACTCCTAAATTACCATAGCAACACCAGGGAATCAAAACGCAGGGAGTTCTGCAGGTTATTCAAAAAACGAGGGACATTAAAACTGAAGGCAGATTTACCTAATTCGGTGGAGACCCGAGGAACCTCGAGTTAACCAACCCTGTGAACGAGTTTAGTAACTCATGTTTTCATACTTAGGTAAGTCGGAAGCTTGTGTTGTTGAGCTTTGTAAACAAAACGGGAATAGTGAAGTGATCTACGGGACTTTTATGAGGACCAGCCAACCTTTTGATACAGGATGCAGTGAAGCGTATTAAAACTGTCAACTGTGATATAGCACGATGGTAGATGGCATACAAAGGTTTAATTAAAGAGCAACTGACTTTTAAAAAACAATTAATCCCTTTGAAAATGACCTATGTGGCATCGATAGGAGTCAAACAGTTATTGTAGTGTCAAAATGTACTATAAAGTTGAATAGGATCAATTTGGTCATGAAGTCAGTCTCGTCTAAAACGGAGTTTGGAACATCCATGCATCACAATGGTTAAATGAAGGTTGAGTTTTGATTTGACGATGTCAATTTACCCACTAACATGGGATGAACAGCTGCGGTGATTGTGCTCTATCCAATAGTATAGACAATGAGACAGACCGGCCCAGCAGCTCCGACTTTGTTTACATAAGACAGCACGTTGCACATGTTTTTTACTTAAGAAATACTGCACCAAACACCTTTTAGTTAGATGTAAAATTGCGCAACTAAAACATCCTTGGCAAAAACATAAAAATTACAGATTTCTTGAGTTCTAAGATTCATTCTGGCTATTTTGAGGAAGTGAAATCGGCTTCCGTGTCTACAGTGTCTCATTGGGGGCAAACATCATTAACCAAACGCGGAATCGGCCAGGAAACACCTCCAAGACTGAAATCTCGTTTTTCTAATGAGCAACAGAAAAACACGTGACAATCGGTGTATTCCGTCGTTCTTTAAGAGTAGTTGCTGCTGCAATCTGGTAAATGGTGTCACCATAGTCAAGAACTGATAGGAAAGTTGACTGTACAATCTGCTTCTTGCTGTTTAGGGAGAGGCAAGATCAAAAACATTTTTAAAAAGCCTTTGCTTTTTAACTAGCTCATCAGTATGCTTTTTAAATGTTAAATCCTTGTCAATCCAAATGCCTAGATATTTGTAGGCGGGAACCCGATCGATGGGATAACCATTCAACTAATATATATGTAGTCCATCTGAAAATGTTTTGCGAGTATGAGAGAACAACATATATTTAGTCTTGCCCACATTAAGTACAAGTTTTAAACCAACCGGGGCTTTCTGTAAGGCAGCAAAGTCAGATTGCATCTCTAACAACGCCTGGCATACATAACAGTATCGTCTGCATACAGATGAATATTACACGTTTTAACAGATATCATTTTTATGATCTAAGCAATTTTAACACATCTAAAACTGTGCTGTTTCCAGGTCTAAAACCAGACTGTTTTATTTGTAACATTTTTTTTTCACCTTTATTTAACCAGGTAGGCTAGTTGAGAACAAGTTCTCATTTACAACTGCGACCTGGCCAAGATAAAGCAAAGCAGTGTGACACAAACAACAACACAGTTACACATGGAATAAACAAACATACAGTCAATAACACAATGGAAAAAGTCTATATACAGTGTGTGCAAATGAGGTAAGATAAGGGAGGTAAGGCAATAAATAGGCCATAGTGGCGAAATAATTACAATTTAGCAATCAAACACTGGAGTGATAGATGTGCAGAAGATGAATGTGCAAGTAGAGATACTGGGGTGCAAAGGAGCAAAAAATAACAGTATGGGGATGAGGTAGTTGGATGGGCTATTTACAGATTGGCTATGTGCAGTGATCTGTGAGCTGCTCTGACAGCTGGTGCTTAAAGTTAGTGAGGGAGATATGAGTCTCCAGCTTCAGTGATTTTTTTTTGCAATTCGTTCCAGTCATTGGCAGCAGAGAACTGGAAGGAAAGGCAGCTTTGGGGGTGACCAGTGACATATACCTGCTGGAGCCCGTGTTAAGGGTGGGTGCTGCTATGGTGACCAGTGAGCTGAGATAAGGTGGGGCTTTACTATAGCAATTAAGAATAGAGTGAAAAGTTTTTAAAAGCTGAGAGTTGGCCAGGGATTCTAAAACTTTGGAAAGGCAAAATCATTTGGAAATTGGATGGTAAATATCTAAGTCGGAAAGATCTCCTCCTTTCAAGATCTTAGGGATAACAGCAGAAACAATTGTAAAGTAAAAATAAATGTAGGTCAATGGTTCTGCAATAAGTGGGGCAGAGAGCTGCAGTAAAAAGGGATCAAGTAAATCAGCACCTATTGATGTTAAAAACAAAATCCATCTTTAGCGAAGCACTTAGTAAATCAAGTGGTTGAAATGAAAATTAAGTATGTGATTCAGTCAGTGTATCATTCTCTCCAATCTGTTATGAGGTGTCTAAAGGACTCCCTCTAGTGGAATGATGCATGACAGAGGCCCGGACTAAACAGACCTAATAGAGAGAAGCAGTATACCATCCACTGTCTATAGGCAGTGGACCATAGACCACCCTCTCTACCTCTTCATCAGCACTAACACAGCTCAAATCAAATGTTATTTGTCACATGCGCCGATTAAAATAGGTGTAGACCTTAGCGTGAACTGCTTACTTACATGCCCTTAACCAACAATTCAGTTTTACGAAAATAAGAGTTAATCAATTATTTACTAAATAAACTAAAGTCAAAAAAGTAACAATAACGAGGTTATATACAGGGGGTACCGGTACCGAGTCAATGTGCGGGAGTACAGGTTAGTTGATGTAATTTGTACATGTAGGTAAGAGTAAAGTGACTATGCATAGATAATAAACAGCGAGTGGCAGCATTGTTAATGCATAGTCCGGGTAGCCATTTGATTAACTGTTCAGCTGTCTTATGGCTTGGGGGTAGAAGCTGGAGCCTTTTGGACCTAGACTTGGCACTCTGGTAGCATCATGAAGTCACTCACCCTCCCTCTCTTTCCTAACATTACTCTTCAGGGGATTGGTGTTGTTCCCCTTACAATATTTTGAGTGTGCTGCTACGACAGTTTGTACTTTTCACTTACAGTGGTGTTCTAGTGTGGGTGTCAATGTGGAACACAGTATCTGCAGGGAGTGTAGTACACCTTTGTCCCATGTGTGCAATATAATAATGAATAGTAACCACATATGTCCCTGTGTGTAGATGCCTCCTACGTGGATCCACTGGGGGCTCCGATGGAGAGACCAAAGACTGCAGCTAAGAAGCGCAATGAAGATGACGACTTTGCTGATGAAGAGCTGGGAGATGACCTACTACCGGAGTAGCCAGCTGCAGTTCCCCTGCTTTTCTCCTCCCCTCTTCCTTGAAGATTAAATGAGTTGGGTATTCTTAAAAAAAATATATATATTTACAAATGGAAACTATGTGTGTGACTCGAGCCTCCCTTATACATTCAGACAAACCTATGGCGTAAACTGAGATGATTATTTTCCCATATGCGTGTCGATGCGTTTATCAACTGGAAACTTTGTGGAAATTCCATTGTCATTAACTCTATGCTACCTTCAGGATAGTAATAAAGTTTTAACAGAATTTAGAGGCTCTTCATTTAAATTAATACTTTATAGGCTACAGATGTTTATATTTTTTGCAATGTAATATTTATTGTAATTTGCTACAGGCAGATTCTGTGTTCTGATTGAGGTAAAGAAGCACATGTATCGCTCTTTGTCTTGTGAACTATTTTCAAATGACTTGAAAATTATAAAATGTTTTTTCACCATACATTTTGCCCTTGTTAATTGTGGCTGTGTAGCACATGGGGATGTGTGAAACTTACTCCTCAGCCTGGTGTCCCCACTTGGTAAGACGCTTCAGGAGTGTGGTCACATGTGCTAGCAAGGCAGAGGTCCCAAGTTCGCACCAGGTATGGGCCCAATAATGAGGAAGTGGCATAGTAAGGTTGCTTCAACACCCCCTGAAAAAATTTTATGAGAGAATTCTACACTACCGGTCAAAGGTTTGAGAATTTACTCTTTCAAGGGTTTTTCTTTATTTGTACTATTTTCTACATTGTAGAATAATAGTGAATAAATCAACTATGAAATAACACATGGAATCATGTACTAACCAAAAAAGTGTTAAACAAATCTAAATATATTTTTGATTCTTCAAATAGCCACCTTTTGCCTTGATGACGGCTTTGCACACTTGGCATTCTCTCAACCAGCTTTACCTGGAATGCTTTTCCAACAGTCTTAAGAGTCCCCACATATGATGAGCACTTATTGGTGGCTTTTCCTTCACTCTGCGGTCCGACTTATCCCAAACCATCTCAATTTGGTTGAGGTCGGAGGCTTATGGTAGAGAAATTAACATCCAATTAACTGGCAACAGCTATGGTGGACATTCCTGCTGTCAGCATGCCAATTGCACACTCCCTCAACTTGAGACATCCGTGGCATTGTGACAACCACATTTTAGTGGTATTTTGTCCCCAGCACAAGGTGCACGTGTGTAATGATCATGCTCTTTAATCAGCTTCTTGATATGCCAAACCTGTCAGGTGGATGGATTATCTTGGCAAAGGAGAAATACTCACTAACAGACATGTAAACAAATTAGTGCACAACATTTGAAGTAAGCTTTTTGTGCATATGGAAATTGTCTGGGATCTTTTATTTCAGCTCATGAAACATGGGACCAACACTTTACATGTTGCATTTATATTTTTGTTCCGTGTACATTGTCTTCAGCACCATTAAGAAAACAAATTGGGCAACAACAACAAAAAAGAATCGCAGCACCCCCAAACTACTTCCCGCGGCTATGGGAAGTGGTACTGCTTAGTAAGCATCACTCTGCAGCTTGCACCCTAGGAGTGGCAGAATCTCACCTGCCTGTCAGTGGGACACCTTGTCCTCAACAAAGCAGCTTGAGGTCCTTTACAGTGGTGTCGTGTCTCGGATCTACAGTTGCACTCAGCTCACGCTGGGGTTGCTGTTGAGTGAATTTGAGGGGTCAATGTAGCACATGGGGATGTGAAACTTACTTCTCAGCCTGAATTGTCCCCACTTGCGCCAGCAAATAGCTAGCTTTTCGTGTGGCGCCAACAGGTAAGCTGCTTCAGGAGGGTGGTCAGGTGTGCTAGCAAGGCAGAGGTCCCGAGTTTGTGCCAGATATGGTTCAAATCAAGAAGTGGTGCTTGCTAAGCAAGCAGTGTGACTTCCTTTACAGATTCATTATAACACACAAATCCATCTCGAAAGGATATGATCTTTACTTGAAACAGAAGAGGGGTTTGCCTGAGCACAGGTGGATGTATTCTTGTCATAAACCTACTACTCATGCATAGAGCTATGTATCTGTGGCCATGGGGTCCACCCATGTTCCCCTGCTGGAGAAAGACTGGTTGCTGCTCTGAGCATCCCCAAGTTTGAAGAAAGCAGTCTCTGCTCCAATGACAAGAACATAAACTATCCACGGGCAGCAAGGCAATAGAAAAGGGCTGTGTAATATGTATGAAAATGCATGGTTGGCTGTGTAAGCAGCAGTAGTTTTGAACCCAGGAGGATTTCAACACAGTAATATACAAATTGACACTGCTGGTATTACATGATACTCTAAGCATGTTCCCAGGCCCTGCAAATGAAATCTGACAGATTTTTACAACAGTTTAGACATATTTATTTGCTGTGTATATGAAATATTATTTACACGGAAGTCAAATATTAATACCATTATTCACTTCATAATTATGTTATGGGATAAGAAATCATTTTAAAAAGAACCTACAGAGTCCGATACCATTGGTCCCCAAAATGAAACCTTATCTGACAGGTAATGGAAATTGCCCAACAAGATGGGCCTTCCTTGCGACTATCACAGACATCGGTCAAGTCAGAACTGAGGCATTGATGGACGTCAGACATCATAAGTCAATAAGGCCATACATGAAGGGTTGTAGAGCCTCAGGACATGAGGTTTGAGGGGTAGTTAGTGAAACAGCGGAACTCATTGGCCAGGTTTTTGTTGTGTTTGGGGAGGAAGCTGCATATCTTCAGACCCATCAACTTCTCTGCATGCTCCTCCATGATGGCTCCTGATAGTGGTAGATAAAACAAAGGATATTAGATTTAAAAAAGCTAGAGAGCGGCATGTCATTCTGGTATGTGTAAAAATGCCCGTATTCAGTGTTGTGTGCGGTATGGAGAAGGGCACAAGCCTGAGGACAGACACAGCAATGTGAGGCTCACCTGTGCAGAGCAGCACCTTGCCCTTGGCCAGGTACTTCACAGTCTGGGCGACCTTATTGAGGCACTCCTCAGACAAGTAGGGGGGGTCAGCTAGGACAATGTCGAAACTCTGTGGGGCCACATCCTCTGGGAGAGCAAGGGGCTCGTTGTAGTCATAGAAGATGAACTCTTGGCCGTAGGTGGCGAAACGGCGGTCGTACTCTAGAACCACAGCTGACACACCGTCAGAGCCCTCCACCACCCCCTGCTTCAGCTTCTGGTACACGCTGGGTGCGCTCAGACAGGCTATCCTGGAACGTAACATCACAAGCTTTAGAAGGGCAGTCTGTAGTGAATTACACCCCAGCCATGGCAGACACCTGACTGTGTAGATGCATAGTACATATCCCTCTCACCTGCCACCTTTCCCAGCTTCCTGAATAACCTCTTCAACTAGCCGTGTTGCTGTCTCATCGCTGTACCAGAATTGGCTCATACGCTGGTGGACAGATAACGTTATATCAAGCAATGTAAATACAGCCATAATGTAGCAATAGAGGGAAGTGGACGGAGAATAGCCAGTAGACCAGCTGATAAGTTTAGCAGCATTATATAGCATCACGGTCAACATACCCAGTCCTCTTCCACCGCCCCCACCGAGTACTTGTCCACCAGTGCTGTGCTCTGCACAAGCCCGTCTCTCTCCTCTCTGTAAAACTCCTGCAGGGCAGCAAGGGTGGCCGCGGACAGCTGGGGGATATCGTCGTCGCTGTCACTCATGGCTTCAAACTTGCTGGAAGGTCGATGACAACCACCTACACGTAACACAAACTGGAAAGCTAGCTAGTGAGCTGTAATTTAAATACTGTGGCTAGTTAGCGTCAGTGTGTTGCGATCTAAACGCGCTAACGGTTACTGAAACGCGCTAGCATTACTGAAAACAGCAATCCTAGCTAGTTAGCCAGAACGTGCAAGACCGACATATTTGCCTACTGTAAAATACCTTTGCGTGGTGTGTTGCTGGTTTCTGAAAATAAATATTAACTGTCGCTACTGATTAATCGCTTACAACACGTGTCAAGAAATAATAACATACACTACAATTACGGTGTCCGAGGAAGGACATATGGTATTCTACATGAGCGATTTTGTCAGGCTGCGCACTAGTGATATGCTGTTAGCGAACGATTCGTTATTTTTGAACAACTCTTTTTACTGACTCTAGATTCGTGATTCAATTTTCTGAGTGACTCGTTCATTGTAATCGTTCGTTTGACATGCTAGTGCTAGCTGCAATGTGTCATACACACCGAGGTATAATATAATCCTACGGTAGGATTAATACACGTTCCTCCGGATCAGCTGCTCCAGAGACGTGCTCCGACTATGCTCATAGAAAAATAGATAATGAGCATAGAGAATAAAAATACATGTTTAGAACTGATAATTGATCGCATGCTACAAGAATGACTGCAATTAATTGATTATTGAATGTTATGAGATGGACACAGCTCAACAAACTCCACCACTAGAACGAATCGTTTGGTGGGCTGTAGTTCACGAACGACTGCTCATCACCCTCATGGGAGTCAAGCAATGTATTCCGTCAAGTCGTTCACAATCTCGTCTGGTTGCGGCCACTAGACCTCGTTTGAAATGTATCAAATAATATTTGTATGCCTAGCAATCAACAAATGTAACAATACATAGTTTAACGCACACGTTTACACGTCTGTAAAAAATGAAAGCTCCCATAAACCCATAGAATCATGGCTCTTTCGAGTTCAGTTCATCGTTCGCCGATTAACGAAATGAAAGATTCATTAAAAAAAAGCCTCACTTCCCATCACTACTGTGCATGAATGACAGTCAAAATTATTTGTATAATTAAATACATTAAAATAATTTCTACATTCATTTCAATCATTTTTATTTGGGATTTTATGTTTTCAACAACCACGATCAAAACGGGATATGGAACTTTTTCCATATTCTGTATAACAGGAAATTGAGATGGACAAAAATGAAAACAATGTAAACAGAAAAGGAAAAACTAAGTATTTTACATAATACGTTTATGTACACTTTTACATTTCAATACAATTCATTCAGGCATTCCAAAATAACCAGGGTTGTGCTCTAAACAGAGGAAGGGCAGTGAGTCAGTCTCAAATGCATTGTTAAAACAAGTGTTTACAGTGCCTTCAGAAAGTATTCAGACCCCTTGACTTTTTCCACATTTTGTTAAATTACAGCCTTATTCTAAAATTGATTAAATTGTCCCCCCCCCCATAAATTGACACACAATACCCCATAACGACAAAGCAAAAACTGGTTTATAGAATTTTTTTCTAATTTACAAAAAAAAAAAAGTCATGTCACATTTACTTTATTTTTCAGACCCTTTAATAAAGTACTTTGTTGAAGCACCTTTGGCAGCGATTACAGCTTCAAGTCTTCTTGGGTATGACGCTACAAGCTTGGCACACCTGCATTTGGGGAGTATCTCCCATTCTTCTCTGCAGATCTTCTCAAGCTCTGTCAGGTTGGATGGGGAGCGTTGCTACATAACTATTTTCAGGTTTCTCAAGAGATGTTTGATCGGGTTCAAGTCCAGGCTCTGGCTGGGCCACTCAATGACATTCAGAGACTTGTCCCGAAGCCACTCCTGCGTTGTCTTGGCTGTGTGCTTAGGGTCGACCTTCACCCCAGTCTGAGGTCCTGAGCACTCTGGAGAAGGTTTTCATCAAGGATCCCTCAATATTTTTTTCCGTTCATCTTTGCCTCGATCATGACCAGTCTCCGTCGCTGAAAAACATCCCCACAGCATGAGGCTGCCACCCCTATGCTTCACCGTAGGGATGGTGCCAGGTTTCCGCCAGACGTACGCTTGGCATTCAGGACAAATAGTTCAATCTTGGTTTCATCAGACCAGAGAATCTGGTTTCTCATGGTCAGAGTCTTTAGGTGCCTTTAGGCAAACCCCGAGTGGAAGGTTCTCCCATCTCCAGAGGAGCTCTGTCAGTGACCATTGGGTTCTTGTTCACCTCCCTGACCAATGCCCTTCACCCCCGATTGCTCAGTTTGGCCGGGCGGCCAGCTCTGACATGCACTGTCAACTGTGGGACCTTATAGACAGGTGTGTGCCTTTCCAAATCATGTCCAATCAATTGAATTTACCACAGGTGGACTCCAATCAAGTTGTAGAAACATCAGGGATGATCAATGGAAACAGGATGCACCTGAGCTCCATTTCGAGTCTCATAGCAAAGGGTCAGAATACTTATGTAAATAAGGTATTTGTTTCGTTTTTAATAAATTAGCAAACATTTCAAAAAAACTGTTTTCGCTTTGTCATTATGAGGTATTGTGTGTTGATTGCTGAGGAAATTGTTTTATTTGATCCATTTTAGAATAAGGCTGTAACATAACAAAATGTGGAAAAAGTCAAGGGGTCTGAAAACTTTCTGAAGGCTCTGTATGTTCCTTTTTTGGTTCATTATTGCTTCAGTTATAGGGACTTTAACTTCCATCCAGTGTGTTTTGAAGTGGAAAGAGTGGCTGTGACATAGAAAAATACAACTAGAGAGAGTATGCTAAACTTCAGGGGCCCAACCTTTCTAAGGGCCTAAGGCCTCCAATAATTGTCTGTGTCTTGGCAGTCAGGACTGAAATGGTTCTAGGGAGACAGAGGGTGGCAGAGAATAGAACTACAATCCAGGATGATAAAGAAATCTAATAAAACGTTTTCAAATTCGCCCTCTTTCTTAAAGTGAACTCATCATAACCATAAAAATGCAGCTTCTCTGCCATCTATCTTATAAAACTTCTCAGTCATTGTTTTAAACATATATTTTTTCCACTTTTTTTGAAAACATATATACACCCTTGATGAACATGAAGTGATTTGTTTTTTTTGTCATCGGCCCTCCCATTTAACAGATTCAGCAGCCCGAAGGTGGCGGGATCGAGCCTCTCATTGTCATGGAGATCTGTGTGTGTGTGCTTCCACCGTGTTCTTGGTATGTGACAGGCACAGTCGTTGCTGTATGTAAGACACGTCTCAGCTTGGCCACACAGGAGTCGACACACGACACAAACAAGAAAACAAAGGCACTCTGGGAGGGGGGGGCGAGGGTGTAGAGGCAGGGAGAGAGGGAGAGGCATAGCGTTCTCAGAACAGATTGGCACCTACTCCTGTTGTGTTCATCCCAACCCTCCCACTGGCAAACTCAAAAAATGATTGGATGAGGGGATGAGTCCATCCCTCTCTGATCCCCCCTCCCCCACTGTATATGTGCGCTGGGGGCCTCTGATGAAAAAGGAGAGGACGGGGGAGGAGCAGGCGTGGAAACCTGCCCAAACGACACCATAGTCCAGTCCACACCCCTGCTCCCTTCAGTGTCTCAACCTTTCCCCTTTATGTCACAGTCTAACAGTGCAGCTCCTCAGCTCTGTCGGTCTCTCATGGTTTGGCGTGGTCAAGGTAGATAGGTAGATCGTCTGTGAGCGGGTTGGACATAGAAATAGGTGCTAGGGAGGAGGGGAGTTTGGGGGCTAGTGGTTATTTGACACAGAGCAGCCCACCTACGTTGGACACAAACTCCTCTAGGCTCTTAAGGAAGTCCACCTTCTGCTTGCGGTCCATGCTCGGGGGCGTGCTGCTGGCTGTCAGCTTGTTAAAGGCGTCGGCCAGTCGCTGGTAGATGACGGCGTCTCGCTGGGTGGCGAGCAGAGACTCCACCAGCTCCTTGTACTCCGCCTGGAGAGAGGATAGGGAATTACGTCATCATATGAGGCCGACAGGAGGTACAACGTCCACATAGTCTTTTGATTGGCTATGGTGATCTAAGATACATATGCGTGGGAAGTATAAAAACAAAGGATACTCACTTGATGCAGGCACACTAGTGTATAGAGAGCTTCTCCCGCTGCCACTGTGATCTCTGTGTTGTGTTTCTGCAGTACCAGCATGTCAAACACCAACTAGGAAGGGAGAGAGAAAGATTTTCCATTACAAAACATTTCCTCTTTTTGAGCCCAATTAAATGAGGCAGACTCTGTAGTTAGGAGGAAATCCCAGGAGGGGGTGCCTCACCTTGAGGAAGTGGCGTGTAGCGATGAAGAGGGGCGTGTCTTTCTCCTGGGTCTTGGCACACTGCTCGGCCAGGGGGGACAGAGCCTCCAGACACAGCTGGCTGACCTCTGAACTCATGGATGTCATGCCCAGCTCTAGGGAGTACATGAGACTCTTGAACAGCTCCTCTGGTAGCTGGGGGATCTTCTCAGGAAAAATCTCACAGATGAACGTGATGAGCTTGTAGTACTGGTTACACAAAGACGGGAACTGGAAGCACACAGCGACAAACCAGTTAAACAACCGTTTGTAGTACAGTGACTATGTAGATCACTACTTCAAAACTACTTCAAGGAAGGGAGCATTGTACATGAATTGGCCCTGGGTCTTACCTTGAGCAGGTCCTGAGACATGAGAGGCAGAATGATGTTGACCCCAAACAGAACTACGTCTGCAGCCGACACCGACCGACCTGCCGCTCCCGAACCCTGCTCCTGCCCCCGGAACACCTCATCTATTCCAACATCAACACGCAAACACAAGAGAGGACTTGGTAAGTATCGACAATTAACTAGGAACCTAAAATATCATACATAAACATTGACTGATTTTGGAGAAGACGACACACACCTGTGTCTGAGAAGTCAATGAACTCCTTAGAGAGCAGGTTGGTGAGCAGCTCCATGATGAGCAGCAGGTCCTGGTACTGGTCCTCCTCAGCAGCCACATCAGCCCTCTTCCTGCCCAGGTTGTTCTTAGAGTAGACCTGCAGCAGAGTCAGGCACGCCTCGTACAGCTTCATAGACTTCGACTGGGGGGGCAGAGAGGGAGAAGAGGTAGCTGTTGACTCGTCTTCCCAGTGAAATCTCCCACACACACAGCTACCAGACTCTTATTTACAATGGCTAATACTGCACAATTTAAACACTTGCCCCCCAATTCCCACTTTCTCTTATTCACGTGTAAATATTGGACTATAAACTGTGTCTTCCTGTATTATACTTATGATAAAATGTTTATTCTATTCTACTGAGCTATTTACTTTGTTCATATTCTTATATTTTATTATTTCTTATTGTCTAGAAGGAATCTGTAAGTATGTACAGAGTACACCATGTGTATCCTGTACATACGACTAATAAAACTTGAAACCTATCCGATTAAATTGCTTTACACAGAATACAAGTAGAGGGATTTGTAATAAAGTGTGTGATAATTATTAAAGTGATCCTCACCTCTCCCAGGTAGCAAATCTGTTTGTGGGCGACCTCCACGAACACCTCGATGATGAGGTTGACCGTCTCGGGTGTGTTGCGGTACACCTCCATCAGGCCGATGCAGCTGGACAGGAAGTCCATGAGGAAGCTGAAGAGAGACGCCACGTTGTCGATCTGCGTTGCCTCGGCGATGCCACACAGCGCCTCCAGGGTGGCAACGATCTCCCGCTTCACACTCTCCTCCTGACAGATCTGAGGAAAGTTCTCCTGGTTGATCAGGTTGAGGAAGCGCTGCTGGAGGGGGTGCAGCACCTGGAGGGAGAGGAACAGAGAGGTGATCAATCAAATCACATCCAATCAATCAACAACATTTGTCACAAAGTGCTTTACAGTAACATGGCTCCAACCCCCAAAGGAGAGAGGGGATGAAGAGAGAAAGATCAGGCTATTTTCATTCCCAACTCTTCTCTAATGGTCTACTGTACTGTACACACTCTACAGTCAGAGCAGCTGGAAGTCAAGACAGCTGCCATCTCATTCTTAGACCTCTCCCAATGGCTTTGGAGTCATCTTGCATTACTATACAAAGGCCTTCAAGATCATTATGAGGATCATTATCACACCATAGACTCTAGGGAGATCTAATGGTTTTGGTTAAATAATTTGGCTTCACCGTTTGTTACTACTGAAGTCTATGTGGAGAGTGGTTAAACAGAATCACCACAGTAGGGTGATACAGGGAAAAGACCATTGAGATCTCACAATGTGCTACCAGCTGAAGTCCATTTGGAAAGAGAGACTATATATAGGAAATCTGAAGGGAAATGACACTTGAGAGCTGTCAGGTATTGTCCTTTGAGGGATGTGTGTGAGTTAGTTCCATTCAGGGATTCAGAGTGGGGGATTCCGTGTGTGTGTGTTGTCTCTGGCTTCTATAGGGTTCCCCACCTCTGTCCAGTACTGCTGTTTGGTGTCTGAGTCCATGTGTGCAAAGCCCCCTAGAACCAGGGCCTTCATCAGGGACCTCTGTACTGAGCTGGACAGCAGGTCCAGGGGGGGGCTGCGGCTGGCAAACTGCTTTGCCAAGTTCCACCAGTTCTCACACTGTACCACAATGTTGGCCCTGAGAAAGGAGGGATGGAGAAAGGTTCATTGGCATTGGATATCATTGGCGAGATAATGAAAAACTAAAAAACTATAATTTGACCACAAGGGGGCGTTGTTTCAAGCGCCAAAGCTTAGGCTCATATCCTATCTAGATTTTTATGTGTGCATATTTCAAGTCAGGATACAGAATTGAGTCAGTGTCTCACCTCTCCCTCTTCTCCACCAGACAGACCAGTAGATCCACCTGATCAGTCAGCCAGTCAGTCAGTCAGCCAGTGTCTCACCTCTTCTCCACCTGATCAGTCAGCCAGTCAGTCAGTCAGCCAGTGTCTCACCTCTTCTCCACCTGATCAGTCAGTCAGCCAGTCAGTCAGTCAGCCAGTGTCTCACCTCTCCCTCTTCTCCACCAGACAGACCAGTAGATCCACCTGATCAGTCAGCCAGTCAGTCAGTCAGCCAGTGTCTCACCTCTTCTCCACCTGATCAGTCAGTCAGCCAGTCAGTCAGTCAGCCAGTGTCTCACCTCTCCCTCTTCTCCACCAGACAGACCAGTAGCTCCACCGTGTCGTTGGCCAGTTCAGGTTCAGAGCTCCAGACAGACAGGTTGTTGATCACCTTCTCCAGCAGGTATCCCACAATCCACTGGGCCCCCTCCGTGTCCGCCCCGAATGCCATACTCAGGGGGATACTGATCTAAAGGAGGGATGAAAAGAGTGAGAAAGTGGTATGAAATGGTGGAGGGATAGATGAAAATCCCTGCAACACTTTAAAAGATCAGATGTCATAAATAGCCATTGTCCAGTCCAGTGATATACTGCACTCCTCCTCACAATGCCATGATCCACAGGGAACCAGCTTCTACAACACACACTTCCAGAGAGTACACTGGTGTCAAGGTGACAGAGCACGGGTGGTTTAAACGTGATCGAACTGGTGGTGTAAACATGAAAGTGTTGGAAGACCATCCCTAGCATTTTCACCACCTCAAGTTTCCAGTAGCCACCTCCTCATCACCTCAATGGTCCATTAGGGTTCAGTGACTATCACAAAGACTATTTATGAAGTCATCTATCAAATCCATGCACGGTACATTACCATGCCAGTGTTCTGTGGGCCTTAGGCACTTAGAGAGGGTTGTAGTGAGAAGAATTGTATTATGGATGCCATTTTAAGACAAATCAGACAGTGGTGTCTGGTGTTAGTTGTACCTGTTCGTAGAGTTTCTCATCCACCAGTAGGTAAGTCTTGGCCCAGCGTCTGAGGAACCACACAATGTCCTTCCCCATCTGAGGGCTGAGCAGTTCTGTCAGACTGGCCCTCGTAGCCCTGGACTCCACCTCTGATGTCCTCAACACCGCTGACAACAACCTGACAGAGACAGGGTGGGAGAGAAGGAGGGATAGAAGGAGGGAGAGAGGGAAGGAGGGAGAGAGAGGGTGGGAGAGAGAGGGTGGGAGGGAGGGAAGGAGGGAGAGGGTGGGAGAGAGGGTGGGAGGGTAGGAGAGGGTGGGAGGGAAGGAGGTAGTGAGGGTGGGAGGGAAGGAGGTAGTGAGGGAGGGAGGGAAGGAGGTAGTGAGGGTGGGAGGGAAGGAGGTAGTGAGGGAGGGTGTGAGGGAAGGAGGGAGAGAGGGTGGGAGAGAGAGGGCGGGAGGGAAGGAGGGATGGAGAGGGTGGGTGGGAAGGAGGGAGAGAGAAGTGAAAGGTAAAAGAAAAAAAGAAATAGAGAAAGAGGAAGATGAGAGAGAGAGACGGATAGAGAGAATAAAAAGAGGAAGAGGAGAGAGAGATAACGAGGGAAGTGATAAGAAGCCAAGGCCAGGATGAGGGGAAGAACAAAAGAAAGAGGTGGGAATTCAGTGTCTGTTTAAATCAGTCACTCAGACAACAAATGACCACGTTGACACATGCACCTCTGCTAAAGGCCAGAGAGACATAAGGCTTAGTGCATCTTAGTGT